>NW_025746525.1:0-105590 GCF_021184085.1 Oncorhynchus gorbuscha
GACAGGGGACTGGTAAGTTGAGTAGGGGTGGACAGGGGACTGGTACGTTGAGTAGGGGTGGACAGGGGACTGGTAAGTTGAGTAGGGGTGGACAGGGGACTGGTAAGTTGAGTAGGGGTGGACAGGGGACTGGTAAGTTGAGTAGGGGGTTGAGTAGGGGTAGACAGGGGACTGGTAAGTTGAGTAGGGGTGGACAGGGGACTGATAAGTTGAGTAGGGGTGGACAGGGGACTGGTAAGTTGAGTAGGGGTGGACAGGGGACTGGTAAGTTGAGTAGGGGTGGACAGGGGACTGGTAAGTTGAGTAGGGGTGGACAGGGGACTGGTAAGTTGAGTAGGGGTGGACAGGGGACTGGTAAGTTGAGTAGGGGTGGACAGGGGACTGGTAAGTTGAGTAGGGGTGGACAGGGGACTGGTAAGTTGAGTAGGGGTGGACAGGGGACTGGTAAGTTGAGTAGGGGTGGACAGGGGACTGGTAAGTTGAGTAGGGGTGGACAGGGGACTGGTAAGTTGAGTAGGGGTGGACAGGGGACTGGTAAGTTGAGTAGGGGTGGACAGGGGACTGATAAGTTAGTAGGGGTGGACAGGGGAGTAAAAAAAGGGAAAATTGAGCGAAAAAGTAACAAAAATGTCAGAGGAGTGTGTGCAAATGTGTGTGTGTGTGCGTGTGTGTCCTTGGTCTTATTCAACTTGGCTAGATCAGCTTTTCATTAATCAGGACAGATTGCTGCAGGAGCACCACCCATGGTCATAATCATTCACTAAAACCCCCAAATCTTTCAGAGAATTTGGCCGCAACCTACTGCCCCAGAAAGCCCTAATTAAAGTAATTAGGTGCACTTGCTTGGACTGGAAGTCTGTGCCTGTGTCCTAAATGGCACCCCATTCCCTATTTAGTGCATTTCTTTTGACCACAGCCCTATGGGCCCCCTTATGGACCCTAGTAAAAAGTAGTGCACTATATAGGGAATTGGCTGCCATTTGTGATGAAGTCTTTGCATCCACAACAATAAGCCTGTTACAGATGAGAGGTAACAACATAGACCTTAAACTGGGATTTGGCCTCCCCTCTAAACCTCCCCTCTAAACCCCCAGCCACTCTGATACTACATCTGCCTCAAATGGCACCCTATTCCCGTCATAGTGCACTACTTATGACTAGGGCCCATAGGGCTGTGGTCAAAAGTAGTACACTATATAGTAAATAGGGTGCCATTTGGAACGCACCTTAGGACATCACATTCCATATAGATTGTCCTTTTGTGTTTGACAAACAACAGCATACCAAGGGACCCCGTGACACTCCTCAGTTGTAACCCTGATGGTTTCAAAGTGTGTGCAAGGCAGTGTGAGCTTTTTGATCCAATAGTTATGTGCATACTTGATACATTTGGCAAACACAATGTTCGAGTAATAGTTTGACCTTGGTTTCAAGAAACACTCCCGGATGTGTTGACTGAACCCATGTGTGTGTGTGTGTGTGTGTGTGTGTGTGTGTGTGTGTGTGTGTGTGTGTGTGTGTGTGTGTGTGTGTGTGTGTGTGTGTGTGTGTGTGTGTGTGTGTGTGTGTGTGTGTGTGTGTGTGTGTGTAAAACCAACTAACTTGCAACTGTAGTGACGCTATCATGACAAACCAACACTTAGTTTCAAAAAGCACATGATATCATGTGTGAAAAATCTGACCATGAAGCAAAAGACAGTTGGTCTTCTCTCAAGATCTGCATCCCAAGTGACACCCGATTCCCTTTATAGTGCATAGGGCTCTGGTCAAAAGTAGTGCACTATGTAGGGAATAGGGAGCCGCTTGTGATGCAAGCAAAGGTTAGGCCCGGGTTAAAAGTAGTGCACTATGTAGGAAATAGGGAGCCGTTTGTGATGCAGCAAAGGTTAGGCCCGGGTCAAAAGTAGTGCACTATGTAGGGAATAGGGAGACATTTGGGATGCATTAAGGTTTAAGGTTTAAGGCATCTCAAAGAGCCAGATACAAAAAGATGCTTGTCATTCATTCATCAGTCCAGCTCCATTAAGCAGCAACAGCAATCCAGTGGTATTACAACTTTAACACTCAGAACGTACTCCGTTCATGAACAAGAGACTGTTAATGCTGCGTTCCTAACCAGGTGGGATGTTACCAGTTGTGAAGCCATGAATACCAGTTGGATGCATTCACGTGCTTTGAACTCGTTGAGGAATGCTGATTGGCTAATGGCCAACAAGCTACATAAACCATAATCTAACAGAGGTCAGCATGTGGGAGAAGTGAGAGCGCAGGATAATAGTTTCCCACTAGTAATGACTAGTTTGAAGTCCGTTCTAATGGAGTTTCCCCCAGTCGTATGTGGTAAATTCCCACTTCATTACGAATGCAGCATAAGGCGTCAGGTGTCATGTCTAATGGAGTTTCCCCCCAGTCGTATGTGGTAAATTCCCACTTCATTACGAATGCAGCATAAGGCGTCAGGTGTCATGTCTAATGGATTTACCCCCAGTCGTATGTGGTAAATTCCCACTTCATTACGAATGCAGCATAAGGGGTCAGGTGTCATGTCTAATGGATTTACCCCCAGTCGTATGTGGTAAATTCCCACTTCATTACGAATGCAGCATAAGGCATCAGGTGTCATGTCTAATGGAGTTTCCCCCAGTCGTATGTGGTAAATTCCCACTTCATTACGAATGCAGCATAAGGCGTCAGGTGTCATGTCTAATGGATTTACCCCCAGTCGTATGTGGTAAATTCCCACTTCATTACGAACGCAGCATAAGGCGTCATGTCTAATGGATTTACCCCCAGTCGTATGTGGTAAATTCCCACTTCATTACGAACGCAGCATAAGGCGTCAGGTGTCATGTCTAATGGATTTACCCCCAGTCGTATGTGGTAAATTCCCACTTCATTGCAACTTAAGGCGTCAGGTGTCATGTCTAATGGATTTACCCCAGTCGTATGTGGTAAATTCCCACTTCATTACGAATGCAGCATAAGGCATCAGGTGTCATGTCTAATGGATTTACCCCCAGTCGTATGTGGTAAATTCCCACTTCATTATGAATGCAGCATAAGGCATCAGGTGTCATGTCTAATGGGTGCTGGAAGACTATGAAGAGGGCTGGACAGTACTCCCTCTGGCATTGTGCATTCTTATTGGATTTGACATTTTTGGGACCTGTTTGACAATGAGCTCATTTGGACTAATCTTTCTGGGAGATTTCTGCATTTTGTTAGCCCATAACAGTAGGGTGTTATGTCAGTCTTATGGGAGATGGCATAACCTTTACTTTTTGGACTACATGACTCTACCCAGATGAGCACCCCATTCCATAGACGCGCTGGCACATCTAAACTTCTGACAAGCTTAACTTGGTCTTGAAATGTTACCATTTCTGATCTTGGGTCTACATACAAACCCGTCAGCTGTTTTTTTTTTTTGGGGGGGGGGGGAGAAGAGAACTATGTAGAATGTAAGCAGATTATATTTTTAAAATGGTCAACTTGGCACCTGTACTTGTATGAGAATGTTTCATTTTGGCACCCAGCCTGGGTAAGCTTGTGAATTATTTCCCACCCATGAACAGATTTAGGATTCAGCAAGTGTCCTATAAGTTAATTTGCATTAATGAATTTTGACAAGGGCCCTTAAAGGCTTGTGAAAACTAGTGCACTATAAAGCTAAGAGGGTGGCATTTGGAACACTTGAGTAGGACCCATCCTAGAGATACTTGGAACAAACGGAGATGCAGTTATAGCAGCAACAGCACCACTGGGCAGACCACTGGTCCCAGTAGTCATATTCAGAAGCACCTGAATGCTGCTGAAAAGTTCACAGAATAGAACAGTCCTAAATGGGCAAAGAAATTCAGGTTTTAAAGTTCAGTAATTACTAGTTAGCAGCAGCACGCTAATATGAAGGCATCCAGGGTTTAGTTACCATGCCACTGCTCAGACAATACTTCATATTCCTCAGTGGTTATAGTCCAGTGTCACAATAATGAATCATTTTCCCCCACTAGACATGGCAGTTTTTGCATCGTATTATAGATATGGTCAGTTTTGGACATTTCTACTTGGTCACCAGTTCTCAATAGGTACAGTGTGAAATCAATGTATTTTGCAGGGAACACTTAAAATACATTGAGCACGCTACACTAACATTCATTTGAGAAAAATTGACACTGAAATGTATTGAATGTTAGCAGCACCACCTACAACCAAAGTACTCAAGATAAACCAGAGATTTGCCCGTTTGTAATCCACATAGATTAAGTTTGATGAATAGGCTTTAGCCTACAAACTGGCCTACATATTGCAATGAAGGAAATACCACTTTTCACAAAGCAGAACAATTGACTTTATTGAAAGCTTCATGGGATTTTGGTACCAATTGAGTCAGTGAATTTAACATGGTAGGTATTGAACAGATAACATGCATGTTTTGATTTGCTGGTGGGGGTCTTCAATTCAGCAGGCTGGAATCACACCTCTTTCTCATAGGTCCTCAGCGCCACCACATCATCCATTACACATTTCTAGAAAAGAGAGCAGTACACGCTTTAGGTCATGTAATGACGTGTAAGAACCGAGAACTCAAAATGTAATGACACATTCAGTCATGAACAAACCACCAAATCAGCCTGTGTGTCAGTCGTAGTTCCACTTGAAACTGCAGTCTGAATGAGCCAACCCACGTTAACTTCCTTTAAACTGAAGGGCATTATGATGTAAGCTAAATGTGACAGGGTAGGAGTTAAAACAGCAACTATAAAAGTTGGGAACTGACCATGTTGACCAATGAACATGAGTGCTTTGGATAAGTTAAATGGCATATATTATTATTATTATTAACAGGTTTAACCCTGGATGACTGACCGGGGGCACTATTGATACCACTGTGCAGCCACTAATATTCAATCATAAAATACATGTTGGAATCTATATTTATTCTATAACAGGCTCTCACATTATGTGAGCTAAATAATGCATTATAAATTACTTTAAGGAAACGGATGTTACTGTACCCACTACAACCCCCTCACCCCCCCAAAAAACATGCATTCCATTCATTCCTATGGAGGACTGGTCCTACTGGATAGTGCCTATGGCGGACCGGTGGCAGCAGAGCCTCGCAATGGCAATGCCAACACATACAGCAGCAATCCCGGGTTTATGTAAATCATTGGGTTTATTAGCACTCGATTACCAATTAATCATTTAGTTTAAAATAATTAAGTAGCGTGTTGCACATGACTGCAAGTGCTTATCAAGCCACGCTTCCCAGCCAAATCTAGAAAGGACATTTTGAACACGTTCGCGCGTAAAAACGCATGCCATCCTTGTTGGTAACCCCGGGAGAACGCAATTTACAAGATGACAACGTGCATTGCATAAAGATGATCACATGCAACATTGAACAATATTGCAATATCAAGCATGGACATTGCAAATTAGGCTTATGAAAAAAGCATATTTTATGTCAAACTAAGCAGAGAAGGGAATAGCAAGCAGGACATTAAACCTTACCGCAATCAATTTTCCATCTTGCAACTCCCGCTCGAGCGTGGTAGTCTTGCCGTCCCAAGTTTGTTTCTGCACCAGTTTTCCGTTCTCAAAGGTCATCAGAGTCTGGAAATAGAGTAGTGTCAGGAGGGCACAACTCACTAAATTTTAAAGTAATTTTTTTTTTTACAATCAATTGGAAACCACACTACTGTAACAACCGGCATGTCTATAGTGTGGCTCCTGCACCCACCTTGGTTTTCCTGTCATCTGCAGTCATCTCGTCGAATTCTTCATTCAATTTAAACTTGGCCTCTGTGGTTTTGAAAGTGCTCTGGGATTTCATTGATATTACACCGTCGTCGATGCTGAACAGCAAATTGGGCTTCGCCATATTCCCCATCTGCCGAGTAGCAAAACCCACACCTGTGAAACAAACGGATATTTATCTAATCAACTTTAGTAGGGTTCTAGATCGAAATGCAACATTGTCTTTCATTTAAAAACTACTTTATTTAATAAGGTAATACTTCACCTATTGCCTTCATATATTCATCAAAATTCTCACTGGAAGTCATCTTCCAAGTTCCAACGAATGCCTCGACCATGTTGAAATTTGAGCTAATCAACACCACAAACCACGTTAACGCACACTGCTTCGACTCTGCAATAATTACATCTGGGCCTGTTGTCATATTTGAAGCCTCATCTAGCACGTGCTTACCCATGCAAGCCAATCAAGTGCTAGATCTGGTGCTTCCATGGCAACAGAGAGGATGAGGGGCGGGGGATAAATTATTTTCGGGCAGGGACTCAGCCTGCACTGTCTTTGACAGGGGTCTTCAACCTTTTCTTACCCAGGGACCCCCTGCCAGGCAAACCGGAGACCAAGGAACCCCAATCACATCTTAGCAAAAAATATATCTAAAGGTAACTCAAAAACATTTTCGCTAAGAGCAGCTGTTTAGCTGGTAAGACAGAGATTAAAGACAACAAGGATGTGTTGGCACATTTTTTTGTACTTTTTTTTATTTCACCTTTATTTAACCAGGTAGGCTAGTTGAGAACAAGTTGTCATTTGCAACTGCGACCTGGCCAAGATAAAGCATAGCAGTGTGAACAGACAACACAGAGTTACACATGGAGTAAACAATTAACAATAATAATAATAATAATATATGCCATTTAGCAGACGCTTTTATCTAAAGCGACTTACAGTCATGTGGGCATACATTCTACGTATGGGTGGTCCCGGGAATCGAACCCACAAGTCAATAATACAGTAGAAAGTCTATATACAGTCTATATACATTGTGTACAAAAGGCATGAGGAGGTAGGCGAATAATTACAATTTTGCAAATTAACACTGGAGTGATAAATGATCAGATGGTCATGTACAGGTAGAGATACTGGTGTGCAAAAGAGCAGAAAAGTAAATAAATATAAACAGTATGGGGATGAGGTAGGTAAAATTGGGTGGGCTATTTACCGATAGACTATGTACAGCTGCAGCGATCGGTTAGCTGCTCAGATAGCAGATGTTTGAAGTTGGTGAGGAAGATAAAAGTCTCCAACTTCAGCAATTTTTGCAATTCGTTCCAGTCACAGGCAGCAGAGAACTGGAACGAAAGGCGGCCTAAAGAGGTGTTGGCTTTAGGGATGATCAGTGAGATACACCTGCTGGAGCGCGTGCTACGGGTGGGTGTTGCCATCGTGACCAGTGAACTGAGATAAGGCGGAGCTTTACCTAGCATGGACTTGTAGATGACCTGGAGCCAGTGGGTCTGGCGACGAATATGTAGTGAGGGCCAGCCGACTAGAGCATACAGGTTGCAGTGGTGGGTGGTATATATAATAATAATATAATAATATATGCCATTTAGCAGACGCTTTTATCCAAAGCGACTTACAGTCATGTGTGCATACATTCTACGTATGGGTGGTCCCGGGGATCGAACCCACTACCCTGGCGTTACAAGCGCCATGCTCTACCAACTGAGCTACAGAAGGACCACATAATGTGCTTTAGTAACAAAACGGATGGCACTGTGATAAACTGCATCCAGTTTGCTGAGTAGAGTATTGGAAGCTATTTTGTAGATGACATCGCCGAAGTCGAGGATCGGTAGCATAGTCAGTTTTACTAGGGTAAGTTTGGCGGCGTGAGTGAAGGAGGCTTTGTTGCGGAATAGAAAGCCGACTCTAGATTTGATTTTAGATTGGAGATGTTTGATATGAGTCTCGAAGGAGAGTTTAAAGTCTTGCCAGACACCTAGGTACTTATAGATGTCCACATATTCTAGGTCGGAACCATCCAGGGTGGTGATGCTAGTCGGGCATGCGGGTGCAGGCGGCGAACGGTTGAAAAGCATGCATTTGGTTTTACTAGCATTTAAGAGCAGTTTGAGGTCACGGAAGGAGTGTTGTATGGCATTGAAGCTCGTTTGGAGGTTAGATAGCACAGTGTCCAAGGACGGGCCGGAAGTATACAGAATGGTGTCGCCTGCGTAGAGGTGGATCAGTGAATCGCCCGCAGCAAGAGCAATATCATTGATATATACAGAGAAAAGAGTCGGCCCGAGAATTGAACCCTGTGGCACCCCCATAGAGACTGCCAGAGGACCGGACAGCATGCAAAATGAATGTAAAATCAAGAAAGCCTATCAGCAGCCAGCGGCCCTTGAAGCAATGGTAGCCTATTTGAGGGTGCTTTTTGAAAGTGTGTGTATCGTGTAGACTTCCCCTGGTGTGACGTTTTGATAACCATGTCAATCTCTCTCGGACAAGGTGACTTTTATCAATATATTCTTCTTTATTTGCTCTCAGATTCTAAAATGCTAATTAGCATCAAACTAGACATCAAATCAAACTTTATTTGTCACATGCACCGAATACAACAAGTGTAGACTTTACCGTGAAATGCTTACTGACAAGCCCTTCACCAACAGTGCAGTTCAAGAAAATATTTACCAAGTAGGCTAAAATAAAAGTAATAATACAAAGTATCACAATAAGAATAACAATAACGAGGCTTTATACAGGGGGCACCGGTACAGAGTCACCGAGGCACCGGTACCAAGTGTGCGGGGGTACAGGTCACCGAGGCACCAAGTGTGCGGGGGTACAGGTCACCGAGGCACTAAGTGTGCGGGGGTACAGGTCACCGAGGCACCGAGTGTGCGGGGGTACAGGTCACCGAGGCACCAAGGCACCAGTACCGAGTGTGCGGGAGTACAGGTCACCGAATCATAGAAGTAGCGAGTGTGCGGGGGTACAGGTTAGTTGAGGTAATTTGTAGATGTACTGTAGGTGGGGGTGAAGTGACTATGCATAGATAATAAACAGCGAGTAGCAGCAGTGTACAAAAAGGAAGGGGGAGGGGTCAATGTAAATTGTCCGGAGGCGGGTGATTTTATTAATTGTTCAGCAGTCTTATGGCTTGGGGGTGGAAGCTGTTGAGGAGCCTTTTTCTTATTTACATTTTTATTTCACCTTTATTTAACCAGGTAGACTAGTTGAGAACAAGTTCTCATTTGCAACTGCAACCTGGCCAAGATAAAGCAAAGCAGTTCGACACATACAACAACACAGTTACACATAGAATAATAAACATACAGTCAATAATACAGTAGTAAAAGTATATATACAGTGTGTGCAAATGAGGTGGGATAAGGGAGGTGAGGTAAAAAAATAGGCCATAGTGGTGAAGTAATTACAATATAGCAATTAAACACTGGAATGGTAGATGTGCAGAAGATGAATGAGCAAGTAGAGATACTGGGGTGCAGAGGAGCAAGAAAAATGAATAAATACAGTATGAGGATGAGGTAGTTGGATGGTCTATTTACAGATGGGCTATGTAAAGGTGCAGTCATCTGTGAGTTGCTCTGACAGCTGGTGCTTAAAGCTAGTGAGAGGGAGATATGAGTCTCCAGCTTCAACTTTTGGTCCTTGACTCGGTATCATGCAAGATTACAAATCCTAAACGTCATCTGTAGCTGACATCTTTGCTAACAGGTATTGTGTCAATTTAAAACGTGCACAAGACAGTTCACAGATTTGTCCATTTAAAACAGTTTTCCAATTTATTAATCTATTCATTACTACATTTAGCTAACCTGTCACGCCTTGGTCATTGTATTTTGTGTTTTTGTTATATGTTTGGGTAGGCCAGGGTGTGACATGGGTTTATATGTTGTGTTTCGTATTGGGGTTTGTATTATTTGGGATCGCGGCTGATTAGGGGTGTGGTATAGGCTTGGCTGCCTGAGGCGATTCTCAATTAGAGGTCAGGTGCTTATCGTTGTCTCTGATTGGGAACCGTATTTAGGCAGCCTGAGTTCGCTTTGTATTTCGTGGGTGTTTGTTCCTGTCTCTGTGTTGTAGTCACCAGATAGGCTGTAATTAGTTTCACGTTCCGTTCTGTTGTTTTTGTATTTAATTTCAGTTATTTCATGTACCGCGATTCTTTCATTAAAGTCATGAGTAACCTACACGCTGCATTTCGGTCCGACTCTCTTCTTACAACAGACGAACGCCGTTACATAACCTTAGATAGCTAATCCAGAGATACTTACCTTTGCTTCGTTTCAGCAGTCCCGTCCAGATCCTCATGGCATGTGTAGTTTATGATAGACACATTAGCCACTAATTAGCATTTCATTTTTCGGTGGTAAATACAGGCAAATGTATTGATAAAAGTCACCTTGTCCTAGAGAGATTTACACAGTTATCAAAAATCACGCCAGGTTAAGCCTACACGAACCACAACTCTTATTTTCAGTGTTTCTAAAATCCTCTATGGGAAAAAAATTAATAGTTGGGAAATTATTGGAACCATTTCCTTGATTGACCGCTAGTTTTTATGGGTATTATGCCTCATACTGGGGTATTTTATCTCCACCCTGCAAATTCTATTAAATTATGTTCTATTCTATTTTGTTCTGTTCTATTCTGTTATGTTCTAGTCTGTTATGTTTTATTCTGTTCTGATCATTTCTATTCTGTTCTGTTCTGTTCTATTCTATTCTGTTATGTTCTATTCTGTTCTGTTATGTTCTGTTCTATTCTGTTCTGTTATGTTCTATTCTATTCTATTCTATTCTATTCTATTCTGTTATGTTATGTTCTATTCTATTCTATTCTGTTATGTTCTATTCTGTTATGTTATGTTCTATTCTATTCTATTCTGTTATGTTCTATTCTGTTCTGTTATGTTCTATTCTGCTCTGTTCTGTTCTATTCTGTTATGTTATGTTATGTTCTATTCTATTCTATTCTGTTATGTTCTATTCTGTTATGTTATGTTCTATTCTATTCTATTCTGTTATGTTCTATTCTGTTCTGTTATGTTCTATTCTGCTCTGTTCTGTTCTATTCTATTCTGTTATGTTCTATTCTGTTCTGTTCTGTTCTGTTCTGTTCTATTCAGTTCTGTTATGTTCTATTCTGTTCTGTTATGTTCTATTCTGCTCTGTTCTGTTCTATTCTGTTCTGTTATGTTCTATTCTATTCTATTCTGTTATGTTCTATTCTGTTCTGTTATGTTCTATTCTGCTCTGTTCTGTTCTATTCTGTTCTGTTATGTTCTATTCTATTCTGTTATGTTCTATTCTGTTCTGTTATGTTCTATTATGCTCTGTCCTGTTCTATTCTGTTCTGTTATGTTCTATTCTATTCTGTTATGTTCTATTCTGTTCTGTTATGTTCTATTATGCTCTGTCCTGTTCTATTCTGTTCTGTTATGTTCTATTCTGCTCTGTTCTATTCTGTTCTGTTCTGTTCTATTCTATTCTGCTATGTTCTATTCTGTTCTATTCTGTTCTATTCTATTATGTTCTATTCTGTTCTGTTCTGTTCTGTTCTATTCTGTTCTGTTCTGTTCTGTTCTATTCTGTTCTATTCTGTTCTGTTATGTTCTATTCTGTTCTGTTAGGTTCTGTTCTGTTCTGTTATGTTCTATTCTGTTCTATTCTGTTCTGTTCTGTTCTATTAATTTATATTCTCTTCTGTTCTGTTCTGTCCTGTTCTATTCTATTGTAAAGCAGTGAGGTCCATTAAGCCAGCAGATGGAGGCAGTGAACACCATATTGATCGACATTTCTCACAGAAGAACTCCAGATTGTCATCCAACAAAGTTTGTCTGACTGAGTAACAGATTGTAAAGAACAGGGGAGGGAAGAAATATCTTGAGGGACCTGCATGGTTACTGTTATTAACATGATGGTCCTTTATGTACGCTGAACAGTTCATGACTCCAGGTCCAATAAAATACATTTCAAAATAGCTTTTGAAGTTGTGATTGTATGTTCATAAATGGTACAATATGGCTCTTTTTTCATTTCCTGAAAAGTTTCAGTTTTAGAGATATGTGTTTTCTTTCCGCTGGGACGCTGTAAACCTTTACACTAATGATTTGGCTGCAGCAAGTCTCCATCACTAGTATTCTACTGCTATACAATGGTCTCTAGTGGATACATTGCATACTACTACAGCAGGAACTTAAAGAGCACATCGAGTGACTGTGTCCCAAATTGCACCCTATACCCTACTGTACACTACTTTTGACCAGAACCCCATGAGCCCTAGTCAAAAGTGATCTACAGGCTTCAGTATGTGTCATCCAGCTGCCATCTTTCCCTCAATCTTGGCCACACTATAGTCTCCTGCCATATTAGTGGGGTCAGACCAGACCATATTAGTGGGGTCAGACCAGACCATATTAGTGGGGTCAGACCAGACCATATTAGTGGGGTCAGACCAGACCATATTAGTGGTCAGACCAGGCCAGTCCATATTAGTGAGGTCAGACCAGACCATATTAGTGGGGTCAGACCAGGCCAGTCCATAGTGGGGTCAGACCAGACCATATTAGTGGGGTGGGGTCCATATAGTGGGGTTAATGGGCATTGATGATTTCCTTTTAATCAATTCCTGGGTATTAATGGAGGCAACAATGGCTCTAAAACTAGGTGTCTCGACCAACCCTCATCTCATCAACCCAGAACCAAAATCTTGTGTCTGTCCACGAGAGATTACAACCAGTCAGCCAGCTAGTTAGTCAGTCAGATTCTCTGCTATATTACTGTTAGCTACCACTTTAATCATATATAAAACACAGTACATACAGATGTAGGATCTTAATTTGAGCTAGTTTGTTACAACAGGAAAATAATCCTGCAGCAATAGAACAGATTATAATTAATGGACATTTTTGTAGGGGTTGATACCTTTTTCTGCAGGGCAAATCAAGTCTGAAATTTCAATGTGGAAATTACACTTCAGAAGTCTTTTTAAAGCTCAAATACAACAAGTTTAAATTTCCTGCTGTGTAGGACAACACTCAGCAACAGAAGAGTGATCAAATGAAGAGCCAACATCTGTATGCAACTCCTTCATTCACCTAAAACCAAGAGAATGAGGCAGTTGAAACTGATAAATGATTTTATTTGAAGTGATGTGGGAAGTGGACAACATACTCTAAGCCCCACAACAGTTCATAGGTAAAACACATGAATCCTGAGCATTAAGAAAAACATGCATTCTTACAACCTCAGTTTATTGGTACAAAAATATTACAAAACTACGTTTTTTCAAAGTTGCTTTCTATATAAAGCATGTTCGACAATCCCATATAGACATAACTAAAGTATTAGCAGATCCAGGTCATGTTTAACTCTATTTGTGATACATTGCAGGTGTATTTGTTCTTTTTCAAAGCTGCAGGAGTTCTATTTTTACAATATTATATTTGACCTACAAATACCCCAAAACCCTTCTCTTAGTGCACTCTGATAATGAACCAAATATAATCAGTTTTGTGGACATGAAACAATAGTCAGTTCTTTCCTACCTTGGAGGCCATATCTGGGCTCACAACAAATCAAATCAAATTTATTTATATAGCCCTTCGTACATCAGCTGATATCGCAAAGTGCTGTACAGAAACCCAGCCTAAAACCCCAAACAGCAAGCAATGCAGGTGTAGAAGCACAGTGGCTAGGAAAAACTCCCTAGAAAGGCCAAAACCTAGGAAGAAACCTAGAGAGGAACCAGGCTATGTGGGGTGGCCAGTCCTCTACTGGCTGTGCCGGGTGGAGATTATAACAGAACATGGCCAAGATGTTCAAATGTTCATAAATGACCAGCATGGTCAAATAATAGTAAGGCAGAACAGTTGAAACTGGAGCAGCAGCATGGCCAGGTGGACTGGGGACAGCAAGGAGTCATCATGTAAGGTAGTCCTGGAGGCGGGTTGGAGGGGAGGCGGGTTGGGGGAGGCGGGTTGGGGGAGGCGGGTTGGGGGGGGGGAGGCGGGTTGGCGGGGATCTAAGTTGTTGCCTTCCGGTCCTGATGATCACAAGAGTTCAGATGGCCCGATCTCTGTCCCCCAGGGCCTGTACGGCTGATTTCTCAGGGCTGTGGAGGAGCCTGCAGAATTGAGGGCTGCCGGGGACACTCGGGAAAGTAGTGAAGGAGAAGGAAGACTGGGAGGAGAGGGGTAGTGGTTTTGAGCTTGGGGGCTTAGACTGACAGGGCCAGCCCCAGGGGTAGATTGTCATTGGGGGGCACCCTGAGTCTGGAGGTCACTGAGGTATCAGTAGAACAGGGGGATGACATTGAGGAGATGGAGCAGGGTGGGCTGCTGGTACTGTGGGGGGCTAGTGTCCATCCCTGGGGGAGTGGTAAGAGGGGGTGTGGCAGGTGGGCGGAGGGTGTCCTCAAAGCGGAGCCCCAGGCTAGTTGTCCAGGGTGTCCAGTCAATCCAGTGTGGATGTCTCTCTGAGAGGCGTAGTTGTTGAGGTGAGAGACCAGGCGTACGCGGAGTGGGTCGACACTGTTCCAGCCCTCCATGATGCTTAGGTAGCGGGCAGTCTCTGACAGACACTCCCTGAAGCCCAGGCTGCGGTAGTCCTTGGCCAGGGCGTGGGCTTCAAAATACCCTACCAGGAGAGGGAGGCAGAGGGTCAGGAACAGGAATTACACAGGAGTATACAGAGCACTACACTAGAGGAACTAAAGGACATGGAGACACTTGGTCTAATTCTGTGGTGGAGCTTGGAGGATATGGCTCGTTCCCTACAAATATGCAGAAGTTTTTCTAGAAGTTTACCTATCACTTTACAGGCTTTCATCTTAAATCACATCTTTGTATCGTTTTGGTATTGACTCACCTTGTCCGCTGGCAGCATGTATCATCTTCAAATGATCCACAGTAATCTGCAACATTTCAGCTTTTTCCAATTTTGACGATCCCTGTGAAAAAAGGCAAACATTCGATTAGATTGTGTTACTTGTAAAATAAATCCTAACCAAAGATGTAGAAAAGGCAGAAGTTGACTGAGATTAATATATTCTGAATGGTATATACACAATTGTACTGTAGCCTACCTGCTTCTCAAACGCACTTGGCACAAGTCAGATCAGTCAGGCTGTTTCAGTCACGTCGCCGTTTCTCAATAATCTGTGGCTGAGCGCGAGGTAGGATTTTTGAGTCTGACAGCATATCAAGGCGATGGTGAACCTCAATGGCAATATTTGGTGCATAATTATGCAGGAGTAATGTAATACTCAATCCTCTGTGTCGTTTTCTGGCTTTAGTTGGAGTTGTTTTCGGGGGTGACATCAAGTCATGTTCTGAAATAATCAAACACCTTTCCTAGAGACACTTGGAACAAACAGCAACGCTGCAGTCATAACAGCACCACTGGGCAGACCACTGGTCCCAGTAGTCATATTCAGAAGCACCTGAATGCTGCTGAAAAGTTCAGAATAGAACAGTCCTAAATAGGCAAAGAAATTCAGGTTTTAAAGTTGTGTAATAGCTAGTTAGCAGCAGGACGCTAATATGAAGGCATCCAGGGTTTAGTTAACCCACTAGTCAGTCATGGCAGTTTTTCATCGTAGACAAATGGTCAGTTGGACATTTCTACTTGATCACCAGTTCTCAGAATAGGTAGTGTGAAATCAATGTATTTTGCCGGGAACACTCAGTGTAGCGTGCTCAAAGTAAGCCAACATTAATTTATTGGAGAAAAATTGACACTGAAATGTATTGAATGTTAGCAGCACCACCTACAACCGAAGTGCTCAGGATAGACCAGAGATTTGCCCGTTTGTAATCCACATGGATTACATTTGCTGAATAGGCCTCAGCCTCCAAACTGGCCTACATATTGCAGTGAAGGAAATACCACTTTTTACAAAGAAGAACTGACTTTATTGAAAGCTTCATGGGATTTTGGTACCAATTGAGACAGTGAATTTAACATGGTAGGTATTGAACAGATAACATGCATGTTATTGATTTGCTGGTGGGGGTCTTCAATTCAGCAGGCTGGAATCACACCTCTTTCTCATAGGTCCTCAGCGCCACCACATCATCCATTACACATTTCTGGAATAGAGAGCAGTACACGCTTTAGGTCATGTAATGACAACAAGTGTCAGAACCGAGAACTCAAAATGTATTGATACAGTCAGTGATGAACAAACCACCAAATACATGTTGGAATCTATATTAATTTATTCTATAACAGGCACTTTACATTATGTGAGCTAAATAATGCATTATAAATTACTTTAAGGAAACTGATGTTACTGTACCCACTACAACCCCCAAAAAACATGCATTCATTCATTCCTATGGAGGACTGGTCCTACTGGATAGTGCCTATGGCGGACCGGTGGCAGCAAAGCCTCGCAATGGCAATGCCAACACATGCAGCAGCAATCCCAGGTTTATGTTAATCATTGGGTTTATTAGCACTCGATTACCAATTAATCATTTAGTTTAAAATAATTAAGTAGCGTGTTGCACATGACTGCAAGTGCTTATCAAACCACGCTTCCCAGCCAAAACTATAAAGGACATTTTGAACACATTAGCGCGTAAAAACGCGTGCCATCCTTGTTGGTAACCCCGGGAGAACGCAATTTACAAGATGACAACCTGCATTGCATAATGATGATCACATGCAACATTGAACAATATTGCAATATCAAGCATGGACATTGCAAAATAGGCTTATGAAAAACGCATATTTTATGTCAAACCAAGCAGAGAAGGGAATAGCAAGCAGGACATTAAACCTTACCGCAATCAATTTTCCATCTTGCAACTCCCGCTCGAGCGTGGTAGTCTTGCCGTCCCAAGTTTGTTTCTGCACCAGTTTTCCGTTCTCAAAGGTCATCAGAGTCTGGAAATAAAGTAGTGTCAGGAGGGCACAACTCACTAAATTTTAAAGTAATTTCTTTTTTTACAATCAATTGGAAACCACACTACTGTAACAACCGGCATGTCTATAGTGTGGCTCCTGCACCCACCTTGGTTTTCCTGTCATCTGCAGTCATCTCGTCGAATTCTTCATTCAATTTAAACTTGGCCTCTGTGGTTTTGAAAGTGCTCTGGGATTTCATTGATATTACACCGTCGTCGATGCTGAACTGCAAATTGGGCTTCGCCATATTCCCCATCTGCCGAGTAGCAAAACCCACACCTGTGAAACAAACGGATATTTATCTAATCAACTTTAGTAAGGTTCTAGATCGAAATGCAACATTGTCTTTCATTTAAAAACTACTTTATTTAATAAGGTAAGACTTCACCTATTGCCTTCATATATTCATCAAAATTCTCACTGGAAGTCATCTTCCAAGTTCCAACGAATGCCTCGACCATGTTGTAAATTTGAGCTAATCAACACCACAAACCACGTTAACGAACACTGCTTCGACTCTGCAATAATTACATCTGGGCCTGTTGTCATATTTGAAGCCTCATCTAGCACGTGCTTACCCAAGCAAGCCAATCAAGTGCTAGATCTGGTGCTTCCATGGCAACAGAGAGGATGAGGGGCGGGGGATAAATTATTTTCGGGCAGGGACTCAGCCTGCACTGTCTTTGACAGGGGTCTCCAACCTTTTCTTACCCAGGGACCCCCTGCCAGGCAAACCGGAGACCAAGGAACCCCAATCACATGTTGGCAAAAATATATTTAAAAACATCATGTATTGTGTCTTGTCTCATCATCTGGTGAATGATCATGTCAAGGAGAAGTAATCAACATTTTCAACTGAATAGATTTGGTAGATAGTTTTGACCTCAACACATGATAACCTAATTGGAAGAGAACTGTAAACCCTAACATAGCCAATTAGCTAGAAAGGTAACACAAAAACATTTTCACTAAGAGCAGCTGTTTAGATGGTAAAACAGAGATTAAAGACAACAAGGATGTGTTGGCAAAAATGAATGTAAAGTCAAGAAAGCCTATCAGCAGCCAGCGGCCCTTGAAGCAATGGGTGCTTTTTGAAAGTGTGATTTGCTCAATAATAGGAATTGGAGAAAAAAAACATACACATTTATAAAATAATATATTCTCCTCTTTTCTACTGTGGATATGTAATACACATTTTGTTTATTCCATTATTGCTAGCGATATTCATAAAAACATTTAAATAAATTCAAATATATTTCACTTTTTTATTTATTTTAATATATACACTACTGTTCAAAAGTTTGGGGTCACATAGAAATGTCCTTGTTTGTGAAAAAACAACAACATTTTATGCACATTTAAATGACATAAAATTGATCAGAAATACAGTGTAGACATTGTTAACGTTGTAAATGACTATTGTAGCTGGAAACTAGAATTTTTATGGAATATCTACATAGGTGTACAGAGGCCCATTATCAGCAACCATCACTCCTGTGTTCCAATGGCGCGTTGTGTTAGCTAATTCAAGTCTATCATTTGAAAAGGCTAATTGATCATTAGAAAACCCTTTTGCAATTATGTTAGCACAGCTGAAAACTGTTGTTGTGATTAAAGAAGCAATAAAACTGGCCTTTTTTTTGACTAGTTGAGTGTCTGGAGCATCATCAAAATGGCCAGAAACAAAGACCTTTCTTCTGAAATTCTATTCTTGATCTGAGAAATTAAGGCGATTCCATGCGAGAAATTGCCAAGAAACTGAAGATCTCGTACAACGCTGTGTACTATTCCTTTCACAGAACAGCGCAAACCGGCTCTAACCAGAATAGAAAGAGTGGGAGGCCCCGGTGCACAACTGAGCAAGAGGACAAGTACATTAGAGTGTCCAGTTTGAGAAACAGACGCCTCACAAGTCTTCAACTGGCAGCTTCATTAAATAGTACCCGCAAAACACCAGTCTCAACGTCAACAGTGAAGAGGCTACTTCGGGGTGCTGGCCTTCTATGCAGAGTTGCAAAGAAAAAGCCATATCTAAGACAATAAAATATTAAGATGGGCAAAGAACACAGACACTGGACAGAGGAGCCCCACGGTGGAGGTGTCATAATACCCATTAAACTTAGAGGTCAAACAGGGAAATCGTTCCAAACCTTTTTCCACCATTTATTTCTCCCATTGGGGATTTTAGAAACACTTCAAATAAGGGCTGTGTATCGTGTAGACTTCCCCTGGTGTGACGTTTTGATAACCATGTCAATCTCTCTCGGACAAGGTGACTTTTATCAATATATTCTTTTCTATTTGCTCTCAGATTCTAAAATGCTATTTAGCATCAAACTAGACATCAAATCAAACTTTATTTGTCACATGCACCGTATACAATAAGTGTAGACTTTACCGTGAAATGCTTTACTTACAAGCCCTTAACCAACAGTGCAGTTCAAGAAAGTCAGGGGGGGATTTTATTACAGGCAAATATATTGATAAAAGTCACCTTGTGCTAGAGAGATTGCCACAGTTATCAAAAATCACACCAGGGTAAGCCTACACGAACCACAACTCTTATTTTAAGTGTTTCTAAAATACTCTATGGGAAAAATTAATGGTGGGGAAATTATTGGAACCATTTCCTTGATTGACCGCTAGTTTTTATGGGTATTATGACTCATACTGGGGTACTTTATCTCCACCATGCAAATTCTATTAAATTCTGTTCTATTCTCTTCTCTTCTGTTCTGTCCTGTTCTATTCTATTGTAAAGCAGTGAGGTCCATTGAGCCAGCAGATGGAGGCAGTGAACACCATATTGAACGACATTTCTCACAGAAGAACTCCAGATTTTCATCCAACAAAGTTTGTCTGACTGAGTAACAGATTGTAAAGAACAGGGGAGGGAAGAAATATCTTGAGGGACCTGCATGGTTACTGTTATTAACACGATGGTCCTTTATGTACGCTGAACAGTTCATGACTCCAGGTCCAATAAAATACATTTCAAAATAGCTTTTGAAGTTGTGATTGTATGTTCATAAATGGTACAATATGGCTCTTTTTTCATTTCCTGAAAAGTTTCAGTTTTAGAGATATGTGTTTTCTTTCCGCTGGGACGCTGTAAACCTTTACACTAATGATTTGGCTGCAGCAAGTCTCCATCACTAGTATTCTACTGCTATACAATGGTCTCTAGTGGATACATTGCATACTACTACAGCAGGAACTTAAAGAGCACATCGAGTGATTGAGTCCCGAATGGCACCCTATTCCCTACTGTACATTACTTTTGACCAGAACCCCATGGGCCCTAGTCAAAAGTGATCTACAGGCTTCAGTATGTGTCATCCAGCTGCCATCTTTCCCTCAATCTTGGCCACACTATAGTCTCCTGCCATATTAGTGGGGTCAGACCAGACCATGTTAGTGGGGTCAGACCAGACCATATTAGTGGGGTCAGACCAGACCATATTAGTGGGGTCAGACCAGACCATATTAGTGGGGTCAGACCAGACCATATTAGTGGGGTCAGACCAGACCATATTAGTGGGGTCAGACCAGTCCATATTAGTGGGGTTCATGACCAGATGATTTAGTTTTAATCAATTCCATATTAATGGGGCAACAATGGCTCTAAAACTAGGTGTTCGACCAACCATCATTCATCAACCAGAACCAAAATCTTGGGTCTGTCCAGAGAGATTAGGGGGGTCAGCCAGCATATAGTGGGGTCAGATTCCAGGCCATATTACTGTTAGACCAGGCCACTTTACTCATATATAAAACATATAGTACATACAGATGTAGGATCTTAATTTGAGCCAGTTTGTTACAACAGGAAAATAATCCTGCATCAACAGAAATTGTGAATAATGTGGATTATAATTCATGGACATTTTTGTAGGGGTTGATACCATTTTTCTGCAGGGCAAATCAAGTTTGAAATTTCAATGTGGAAATACACACTTTAGATTTCTTTTTAAAGCTCAAATTCCTACAAGTTTGAATTTCCTGCTGAGAGAACAATGGCTCAGCAAAGAAGAGTGATCAAATGAAGATTCTCATCATCAGTAACCAAAACTCCTTCATGTCACCAAAAAACAGTCAGATATCAAGGCAGTTTGTCACGTTCTCTGTCTAATTACTGTTGGCTCCCCCCTCCTGGTCATATGGTGCTACAGATGTAGGATCGTCATTTGAGCCAGTTTGTTACCACAGGATCCCTTTTTATGTTCGGTTAGTTTTGTCTCATTCGTTACACCTTTCCATTTTATGTGTGCTTGATTGTCTTCCCTATTTAGCATATGGAACCCGCCCCTTTGTTGTGCGGGATTATTTTGATGTTGACGTTGTATTAGTTGGTGTTGTTAGTGCTCTGACCTTGTTAGAACAACAACAGTTGGTTTGAAGATTGGTCATCTGTTTGCAACTCCTTCATTTGGACATTTCAGTTTTGATGTTGACGTTGTATTTGTTGGGGTTAGTGCTCTGGACCTTGTTACCCGTTGGTTTGGTTTGGTCAGTGTTTGCTATTTGCGTGTTGGGCATTTTTTTGATGTTGACTGTTGTATTCGTATGGTGTTGATTAGTGCTTGGACCTTTTAGTGTTTGAACCCTGCCCCTTTGTTGGGGATTCATTTTGATGTTGACGTTGTATTCGTTGGTGTTGTTAGTGCTCTGGACCTTGTTACCCGTTGGTTTGGGTTGGTCAGTGTTTGCTCCCTGCGTGTTGGGCATTTCATTTTGGTGTCGTATTAAAGTGCACTTTTCCCCTGGACCCCTCTGCTCTCTGCGCCTGATTCCTCGCTACACACCCAGCCAGCCGTGACACAGTTGAAACAGATAAATGATTTGAGTTTATTTGAAGTGATGTGGGAAGTGGACAACATACTCTAAGCCCCACAACAGTTCATAGGTAAAACACATGAATCCTGAGCATTGATCAAATAAACATGCATCTTCTTACAAACTCAGTTTATTGGTACAAAAATATTACAAAACTACGTTTTTTCAAAGTTGCTTTCTATATAAAGCATGTTCGACAATCCCATATAGACATAACTAAAGTATTAGCAGATCCAGGTCATGTTTAACTCTATTTGTGATACATTGCAGGTGTATTTGTTCTCTTTCAAAACTGCAGGAGTTCTATTTTTACAATATTATATTTGACCTACAAATACCCCAAACCGCTTCTCTTAGTGCACTCTGATAATAAACCGAATGAAATCAGTTTTGTGGACATGAAACAATAGTCAGTTCTTTCCTACCTTGGATGCCATATCTGGGCTCTCAACAGTATTTAACATGAATTATTCATGATAAAAACATATAGGATTGAACACTTATCTATGTTCCTTTATACAGCAGTACTGACCAAGGGAGGTGGCATTAGCCTACCTCATCCCCCTCATTGCCAGAGGGGAAAAACAGATGACACAGTCAGGTACTCCTGCTTGGTTTGTGGAGTGTTGGAGGGAGGCAGGTTGGGGGGGGGCGGGGATCTAAGTTGTTGCCTTCCGGTCCTGATGATCACAAGAGTTCAGAAGGCCCCGATCTCTGTCCCCCAGGGCCTGTAAGGCTGATTTCCCAGGGTTGTGGAGGAGCCTGATGAATTGAGGTCTGCCGGGGACACTAGGGGAAAAGTAGTGAAGAAGGCAGACAGGGAGGAGAGGGGTGGTGGTTGGGAGAGCTTGGAGTTTGAGACTGACAGGGCCAGCCCCAGGGGTAGATTGTCATTGGGGGGCACTCTGAGTGCCTCTGAGGGGGCCGTCACGCTGAGTCTGGAGGTCACTGAGGTATCAGTTGAACAGGGGGATGACATGGAGGAGGAGATGGAGCAGGAGGAGGGTGGGCTGCTGGTACTGTGGGGGGCTAGTGTCCGTCCCTGGGGGAGTGGTAAGAGGGGGTGTGGCAGGTGGGCGGAGGGTGTCCTCAAAGCGGAGCCCCAGGCTAGTTGTCCAGGGTGTCCAGTCAATCCAGTGTGGATGTCTCTCTGAGAGGCGTAGTTGTTGAGGTGAGAGACCAGGCATACGCGGAGTGGGTCGACACTGTTCCAGCCCTCCATGATGCTTAGGTAGCGGGCCGTCTGACAGACACTCCCTGAAGCCCAGGCTGCGGTAGTCCTTGGCCAGGGCGTGGGCTACCAGGAGAGGGAGGCAGAGGGTCAGGAACAGGAACTACAACACAGGAGTATACAGAGCACTACACTAGAGGAACTAAAGGACATGGAGACACTTGGTCTAATTCTGTGGTGGAGCTTGGAGGATATGGCTCGTTCCCGACTAATATGCAGAAGTCTTTCTAGAAGTTTCCCTATCACATATTTTTTTACAGGCTTTCATCATAAACCAAGTCTTTGTGTTTTGGTATTGACTCACCTTGTCCGCTGGCAGCATGTATCATCTTCAAACGATTCAGGAATCTGCAAAATTTCAGCTTTTTCCAATTTTGACGATCCCTGTGACAAAAGGCAAACATTCGATTAGATTGTGTTACTTATCAAATCAGTCCTAACCAAAGATGTAGAAAAGGCAGAAGTTGACAGATTATTATATAGGAATCTAATATGTCTGTAATTATATACACACACACACACACACTTGTACTGTAGCCTACCTGCTTCTCAAAACGCACTTGGCACAAGTCTTCTGAGATCAGTCAGGCTGTTACTGATTCGGTCATGTCGCCGTTTCTCAATAATCTGTGGATGAGAGCGAGGTGGGATTTTTGAGTCTCCGACAGCATATCAAGATTATGGTGACCCTTAATGGCAATATTTGGTGCATAATTATGCAAGAGTAATGTAATACTCAATCCTCTGCGTCGTTTTCTGGCTTTAGTTGGAGTTGTTTTCGGGGGTGACATCAAGTCATGTTTTCTGAAATAATCAAAGTAGCACCTTTCCTAGAGACACTTGGAACAAACAGCAACGCTGCAGTCATAACAGCACCACTGGGCAGACCACTGGTCCCAGTAGTCATATTCAGAAGCACCTGAATGCTGCTGAAAAGTTCACAGAATAGAACAGTCCTAAATAGGCAAAGAAATTCAGGTTTTAAAGTTGTGTAATAGCTAGTTAGCAGCAGGACGCTAGTACTTCCGGCCCCGACAGAGATGGCCGCCTCGCTTTGCGTTCCTAGGAAACTATGCAGTTTTTTGTTTTTTTTACGTGTTATTTCTTACATTAGTACCCCAGGTCATCTTAGGTTTCATTACATACAGTCGAGAAGAACTACTGAACATAAGAGCAGCGTCAATTCACCATCAGTACGACCAAGAATATGACTTTCGCGAAGCGGATCCTGTGTTCTGCCTTTCACCCAGGACAACGGAATGGATCCCAGCTTGCGACCCAAAAAAATGACTTCGTAAAAGGGGGAAACGGAGCGTTCTTCTGGTCAGACTCCGGAGACGGGCACATCGTGCACCACTCCCTAGCATTCTTCTCACCAATGTCCAGTCTATTGACAACAAGGTTGATGAAATCCGAGCAAGGGTAGCATTCCAGAGGGACATCAGAGACTGTAACGTTCTTTGCTTCACGGAAACATGGCTCACTGGAGAGACGCTATCGGAATCGGTGCAGCCAGCTGGTTTCTCCACGCATCGCGCGGACAGAAACAAACATCTTTCTGGTAAGAAGAGGGGCGGGGGCGTATGCTTCATGGTTAACGTGACGTGGTGTGATCATAACAACATACAGGTACTCAAGTCCTTCTGTTCACCTGATTTAGAATTCCTCACAATCAAATGTCGACCGCATTATCTTCCAAGGGAATTCTCTTCGATTATAATCACAGCCGTATATATTCCCCCCCAAGCAGACACATCGATAGCTCTGAATGAACTTTATTTGACTCTTTGCAAACTGGAATCCATTTATCCAGAGGCTGCATTCATTGTAGCTGGGGATTTTAACAAGGCTAATCTGAAAACAAGACTCCCTAAATTTTTATCAGCATATCGATTGCGCAACCAGGGCTGGAAAAACCTTGGATCACTGCTATTCTAACTTCCGCGACGCATATAAGGTCCTGCCCCGCCCTCCTTTCGGAAAAGCTGACCACGACTCCATTTTGTTGATCCCTGCCTACAGACAGAAACTAAAACAAGAAGCTCCCGCGCTGAGGTCTGTTCAACGCTGGTCCGACCAATCTGATTCCACACTCCAAGACTGCTTCCATCACGTGGACTGGGATATGTTTCGTATTGCGTCAGACAACAACATTGACGAATACGCTGATTCGGTGAGCGAGTTCATTAGAACGTGCGTTGAAGATGTCGTTCCCATAGCAACGATTAAAACATTCCCAAACCAGAAACCGTGGATTGATGGCAGCATTCGCGTGAAACTGAAAGCCCGAACCACTGCTTTTAATCATGGCAAGGTGACTGGAAACATGACCGAATACAAACAGTGTAACTATTCCCTCCGCAAGGCAAGCAAACAAGCTAAGCGTCAGTATAGAGACAAAGTAGAATCTCAATTCAACGGCTCAGACACAAGAGGTACGTGGCAGGGTCTACAGTCAATCACGGATTACAAAAAGAAAACCAGCCCAGTCACGGACCAGGATGTCTTGCTCCCAGGCAGACTAAATAACTTTTTTGCCCGCTTTGAGGACAATACAGTGCCACTGACACGGCCCGCAACTAAAACATGTGGACTCTCCTTCACTGCAGCCACGTGAGGAAAACATTTAAACGTGTCAACCCTCGCAAGGCTGCAGGCCCAGACGGCATCCCCAGCCGCGCCCTCAGAGCATGCGCAGACCAGCTGGCTGGTATGTTTACGGACATATTCAATCAATCCCTATCCCAGTCTGTTGTTCCCACATGCTTCACCATTGTTCCGGTTCCCAAGAAAGCTAAGGTAACTGAGCTAAACGACTAGCGCCCCGTAGCACTCACTTCCGTCATCATGAAGTGCTTTGAGAGACTAGTCAAGGACCATATCACCTCCACCCTACCTGACACCATAGACCCACTCCAATTTGCTTACCGCCCAAATAGGTCCACAGACGATGCAATCTCAACCACACTGCACACTGCCCTAACCCATCTGGACAAGAGGAATACCTATGTGAGAATGCTGTTCATCGACTACAGCTCGGCATTTAACACCATAGTGCCCTCCAAGCACGTCATCAAGCTCGAGACCCTGGGTCTCGACCCCGCCCTGTGCAACTGGGTACTGGACTTCCTGATGGGCCGCCCCCAGGTGGTGAGGGTAGGCAACAACATTTCCACCCCACTGATCCTCAACACTGGGGCCCCACAAGGGTGTGTTCTGAGCACTCTCCTGTACTCCCTGTTCACCCACGACTGCGTGGCCACGCACGCCTCCAACTCAATCAAGTTTGCGGACGACACAGTGGTAGGCTTGTTTACCAAAAGCACTCAAACTTCTACAGATGCACAATCGAGAGCATCCTGTCGGGCTGTATCACCGCCTGATACGGCAACTGCTCCGCCCACAACCATAAGGCTCTCCAGAGGGTAGTGAGGTCTGCACAACGCATCACCGGGGGCAAACTACCTGCCCTCCAGGACACCGACACCACCCAATGTCACAGGAAGGCCATAAAGATGGACAACCACCCGAGCCACTGCCTGTTCACACCACTATCATCCAGAAGGAGAGGTCAGTACAGGTGCATCAAAGCTGGGACCGAGAGACTGAAAAACAGCTTCTCTCAAGGCCAGACTGTTAAACAGCCACCACTAACATTGAGTGGCTGCTGCCAACACACTGACTCAACTCCAGCCACTTTAATAATGGGAATTCATGGGAAATGTAAAATATATCACTAGCCACTTTAATTATGGGAATTAATGGGAAATGTAAAATATATCACTAGCCACAAAGCAATGCTACCTAATATGTTCACATACCCTACATTCATCTCATATGTATTTACTGTACTCTACTGCATCTTTGTGTAATACATGTATCACTAGCCACTTTAACTATGCCACTTTGTTTACATACCCCAATCACATGTATATACTGCACTCAATGCCATCTGTATCCTGCCTATGCCGCTCTCACTCACTTATATATGTTCATGTACATATTCTCATCCCCTTAAACTTGTGTCTATAAGGTAGTAGTTTTGGATTTGTTAGCCAGATTACTTGGTTATTACTGCATTGCCGGAACTAGAACCACAAGCATTTCGCTACACTCTCATTACCATCTGCTAACCATGTGTATGTGACAAATCAAATTTGATTTCAGGACCAGGGTTTAGTTAACCCACTAGTCAGGCATGGTAGACAAATGATTTCCGGGAACACTCAGTGTAGCGTGCTCAAAGTAAGCCAACATTAATTTATTGGAGAAAAATTGACACTGAAATGTATTGAATGTTAGCAGCACCTACAACCAAAATACTCAGGATAGACCAGAGATTTGCCCGTTTGTAATCCACATGGATTAAGTTTGCTGAATAGGCCTCAGCCTCCAAACTGGCCTACATATTGCAGTGAAGGAAATACCACTTTTCACAAAGCAGAACTGACTTTATTGAAAGCTTCATGGGATTTTGGTACCAATTGAGTCAGTGAATTTAACATGGTAGGTATTGAACAGATAACATGCATGTTATTGATTTGCTGGTGGGGGTCTTCAATTCAGCAGGCTGGAATCACACCTCTTTCTCATAGGTCCTCAGTGCCACCACATCATCCATTACACATTTCTAGAAAAGAGAGCAGTACACGCTTTAGGTCATGTAATGACAACAAGTTTCAGAACCGAGAACTCAAAATGTATTGATACATTCAGTGATGAACAAACCACCAAATACATGTTGGAATCTATATTAATTTATTCTATAACAGGCACTTTACATTATGTGAGCTAAATAATGCATTATAAATTACTTTAAGGAAACTGATGTTACTGTACCCACTACAACCCCCCAAAAAACATGCATTCATTCCTATGGAGGACTGGTCCTACTGGATAGTGCCTATGGCGGACCGGTGGCAGCAAAGCCTCGCAATGGCAATGCCAATACATGCAGCAGCAATCCCAGGTTTATGTAAATCATTGGGTTTATTAGCACTCGATTACCATTTAATCATTTAGTTTAAAATAATTAAGAAAATGTTGCACATGACTTCAAGTGCTTATCAAGCCACGCTTCCCAGCCAAAACAATACTAGATATTTTTAACACATTAGCGCGTAAAAACGCGTGCCATCCTTGTTGGTAACCCCGGGAGAACGCAATTTACAAAATGACAACGTGTATTGCATAATGATGATCACATGCAACATTGAACAATATTGCAATATCAAGCATGGACATTGCAAAATAGGCTTAAGAAAAACGCATATTTTATGTTAAACCAAGCAGAGAAGGGAATAGCAAGCAGGACATTAAACCTTACCGCAATCAATTTTCCATCTTGCAACTCCCGCTCGAGCGTGGTAGTCTTGCCGTCCCAAGTTTGTTTCTGCACCAGTTTTCCGTTCTCAAAGGTCATCAGAGTCTGGAAATAGAGTAATGTCAGGAGGGCACAACTCACTAAATTTTAAAGTAATTTCTTTTTACAATCAATTGGAAATCACAACCGGCATGTCCATAGTGTGGCTCCTGCACCCACCTTGGTTTTCCTGTCATCTGCAGTCATCTCGTCGAATTCTTCATTCAATTTAAACTTGGCCTCTGTGGTTTTGAAAGTGCTCTGGGATTTCATTGATATTACACCGTCGTCGATGCTGAACTGCAAATTGGGCTTCGCCAGATTCCCCATCTGCCGAGTAGCAAAACCCACACCTGTGAAACAAACGGATATTTATCTAATCAACTTTAGTAAGGTTCTAGATCGAAATGCAAC
Source organism: Oncorhynchus gorbuscha (assembly GCF_021184085.1). Lineage (NCBI taxonomy): Eukaryota > Metazoa > Chordata > Actinopteri > Salmoniformes > Salmonidae > Oncorhynchus > Oncorhynchus gorbuscha. Next base: position 28,557 of record NW_025746525.1, read on the forward strand.
ATTGTCTTTCATTTTTTTTAAACTGCTTTATTTAATAAGGTAAGACTTCACCTATTGCCTTCATATATTCATCAAAATTCTCACTGGAAGTCATCTTCCAAGTTCCAACGAATGCCTCGACCATGTTGTAAATTTGAGCTAATCAACACCACAAACCACGTTAACGCACACTGCTTCGACTCTGCAATAATTACACCTGGGCCTGTTGTCATATTTGAAGCCTCATCTAGCACGTGCTTACCCATGCAAGCCAATCAAGTGCTAGATCTGGTGCTTCCATGGCAACAGAGAGGATGAGGGGCGGGGGATAAATTATTTTCGGGCAGGGACTCAGCCTGCACTGTCTTTGCAGGGGTCTCAACCTTTTCTTACCCAGGGACCCCCTGCCAGGCGAGACCAAGGAACCCCAATCACATGTTGGCAAAAATATATTTAAAAACATCATGTATTGTATCTTGTCTCGTCATCTGGTGAATGATCATGTCAAGGAGAAGTAATCAACATTTTCAACTGAATAGATTTGGTAGATAGTTTTGACCTCAACACATGATAGCCTAATTGGAAGAGAACTGTAAACCCTAACATAGCCAATTAGCTAGAAAGGTAACTCAAAAACATGTTCACTAAGAGCAACTGTTTAGATGGTAAAACAGAGATTAAAGACAACAAGGATGTGTTGGCAAAAATGAGTGTAAAGTCAAGAACGCCTATCAGCAGCCAGCGGCCCTTGAAGCAATGGGTGCTTTTTGAAAGTGTGATTTGCTCAATAATAGGAATTGGAGAAAAAAAACATACACATTTATAAAATAATATATTCTCCTCTTTTCTACTGTGGGTATGTAATACACATTTTGTTTATTCCATTATTGCTAGCGATATTCATAAAAACATTTTTTTAAATTCTAATATTTTTCACTTATTTTATTTATTTTAATATATACACTACTGTTCAAAAGTTTGGGGTCACTTAGAAATGTCCTTGTTTGTGAAAAAAACAAACACATTTTTTGCACATTTAAATAACATAAAATTGATCAGAAATACAGTGTAGACATTGTTAACGTTGTAAATGACTATTATAGCTGGAAACTTTAGAATTTTTGTGGAATATCTACATAGGTGTACAGAGGCCCATTATCAGCAACCATCACTCCTGTGTTCCAATGGCACGTTGTGTTAGCTAATTCAAGTCTATCATTTGAAAAGGCTAATTGATCATTAGAAAACCCTTTTGCAATTATGTTAGCATAGCTAAAAAATATTGTTATGATTAAAGAAGCAATAAAACTGGCATTCTTTAGACTAGTTGAGTGTCTGGAGCATCATCATTTGAGTGTCTGGAGCATCATCAAAATGGCCAGAAACAAAGACCTTTCTTCTGAAATTCTATTCTTGTTCTGAGAAATGAAGGCTATTCCATGCGAGAAATTGCCAAGAAACTGAAGATCTCGTACAACGCTGTGTACTATTCCCTTCACAGAACAGAGCAAACTGGCCCTAACCAGAATAGAAAGAGCGGGAGGCCCCGGTGCACAACTGAGAAAGAGGACAAGTACATTAGAGTGTCTAGTTTGAGAAACAGACGCCTCACAAGTCTTCAACTGGCAGCTTCATTAAATAGTACCCGCAAAACACCAGTCTCAACGTCAACAGTGAAGAGGCGACTCCGGGATGCTGGCCTTCTAGGCAGAGTTGCAAAGAAAAAGCCATATCTAAGACAAAAAAATATTAAGATGGGCAAAGAACACAGACACTGGACAGAGGAGCCCCACGGTGGAGGTGTCATAATACCCATTAAACTTAGAGGTCAAACAGGGAAATGGTTCCAAACCTTTTTCCACCATTCATTTCTCCCATTGGGGATTTTAGAAACACTTCAAATAAGGGCTGTGTATCGTGTAGACTTCCCCTGGTGTGACGTTTTAATAACCATGTCAATCTCTCTCGGACATGGTGACTTTTATCAATATATTCTTCTCTATTTGCTCTCAGATTCTAAAATGCTATTTAGCATCAAACTTGACATCAAATCAAACTTTATTTGTCACATGCACCGTATACAACAAGTGTAGACTTTACCGTGAAATGCTGACTTACAAGCCCTTAACCAACAGTGCAGTTCAAGAAAGTCCAGTAGCTGGCGATTTTATTCATTGTTCAGCAGTCTTATGGCTTGGGGGTGGAAGCTGTTGAGGAGCCTTTTTCTTATTTACATTTTTATTTCACCTTTATTTAACCAGGTAGACTAGTTGAGAACAAGTTCTCATTTGCAACTGCAACCTGGCCAAGATGAAGCAAAGCAGTTCGACACATACAGCAAAGCAGTTCGACACATACAACAACACAGTTACACATAGAATAATAAACATACAGTCAATAATACAGTAGAACAAGTATATGCAAATGAGGTAGGATAAGGGAGGTAAGGCAATAAATAGGCCATAGTGGCGAAGTAATTGCAATATAGCAATTAAACACTGGAATGGTAGATGTGCAGAAGATGAATGAGCAAGTAGAGATACTGGGGTGCAAAGGAGCAAGTAGAGATACTGGGATACTGGGGTGCAAAGGAGCAAGATAAATGAATAAATACAGTATGGGGATGAGGTAGTTGGATGGTCTATTCACAGATGGGCTATGTACAGGTGCAGTGATCTGTGAGCTGCTCTGACAGCTGGTGCTTAAAGTTAGTGAGAGGGAGATATGAGTCTCCAGCTTCAGCTTTTGGTCCTTGACTCGGTATCATGCAAGACTACAAATCCTGCACGTCATCTGTAGCTGACATCTTTGCTAACAGGTATTGTGTAAATTTAAAACGTGCACAAGACAGTTCACAGATTTGTCCATTTAAAAAGAGTTTTCCAATTTATTAATCTATTCATTACTACATTTAGCTAACCTTAGATAGCTAATCCAGAGATTCTTACCTTTGCTTCGTTTCAGCAGTCCCGTCCAGATCCTCATGGCATGTGTAGTTTATGATAGACACATTAGCCACTAATTAGCATTTCATTTTTCGGTGGTAAATACAGGCACATTTATTGATAAAAGTCACCTTGTCCTAGAGAGATTTACACAGTTATCAAAAATAACACCAGGGTAAGCCTACACGAACCACAACTATTATTTTAAGTGTTTCTAAAATCCTCTATGGAAAAAATTCATGGTGGGGAAATTATTGGAACCATTTCCTTGATTGACCGCTAGTTTTTATGGGTATTATGACTCATACTGGGGTACTTTATCTCCACCCTGCAAATTATATTAAATGTTATGTTCTATTATTTTGTTCTGTTCTATTATTTTCTGTCCAGTTCTGTTCTATTCTGTTTTGTTCTGTTCCGTTCTATTATTTTCTGTTCTGTCCTGTTCTACTCTATTCTGTTATGTTCTATTCTGTTCTATTAATTTCTATTCTGTTCTGTTCTGTTATATGCTGTTCTGTTCTATTCTATTCTGTTCTATTAATTTCTATTCTGTTCTGTTCTGTTATATGCTGTCCTGTTCTACTCTATTCTGTTATGTTCTATTCTGTTCTATTCTATTCTGTTCTATTAATTTCTATTCTGTTCTATTCTATTCTGTTCTATTAATTTCTATTCTGTTCTGTTCTATTCGGTTCTGTTCTATTCTGTTCTATTCATTTCTATTCTGTTCTGTTCTATTCTGTTCTATTCTATTCTGTTCTATTAATTTCTATTCTGTTCTATTCTATTCTGTTCTATTAATTTCTATTCTCTTCTGTTCTGTCCTCTTCTATTCTATTGTAAAGCAGTGAGGTCCATTGAGCCAGCAGATGGAGGCAGTGAACACCATATTGAATGACATTTTTCACAGAAAAACTCCAGATTTTCATCCAACAAAGTTTGTCTGACTGAGTAACAGATTGTAAAGAACAGGGGAGGGAAGAAATATCTTGAGGGACCTGCATGGTTACTGTTATTAACATGATGGTCCTTTATGTACGCTGAACAGTTCATGACTCCAGGTCCAATAAAATACATTTCAAAATAGCTTTTGAAGTTTTGTGATTGTATGTTCATAAATGGTAGAATATGTCTCTTTCTTCATTTCCTGAAAAATTTCAGTTTTAGAGATATGTGTTTTCTTTCCGCTGGGACGCTGTAAACCTTTACACTAATGATTTGGCTGCAGCAAGTCTCCATCACTAGTATTCTACTGCTATCCAATGGTCTCTAGTGGATACATTGCATACTACTACAGCAGGAACTTAAAGGGCACATCGAGTGACTGTGTCCCAAATTGCACCCTATACCCTACTGTACACTACTTTTGACCAGAACCCCATGAGCCCTAGTCAAAAGTGATCTACAGGCTTCAGTATGTGTCATCCAGCTGCCATCTTTCCCTCAATCTTGGCCACACTATAGTCTCCTGCCATATTAGTGGGGTCAGACCAGACCATATTAGTGGGGTCAGACCAGACCATATTAGTGGGGTCAGACCAGACCATATTAGTGGGGTCAGACCAGACCATATTAGAGGGGTCAGACCAGACCATATTAGTGGGGTCAGACCAGACCATATTAGAGGGGTCAGACCAGACCATATTAGTGGGGTCAGACCAGGCCAGTCCATATGAGTGGGGTTAATGGGCATTGATGATTTCCTTTTAATCAATTCCTGGGTATTAATGGAGGCAACAATGGCTCTAAAACTAGGTGTCTCGACCAACCCTCATCTCATCAACCCAGAACCAAAATCTTGTGTCTGGGAGATTACAACCAGTCAGCCAGCTAGTCAGTCAGACAGATTCTCTGCTATATTACTGTTAGCTACCACTTTAATCATATATAAAACACAGTACATACAGATGTAGGATCTTAATTTGAGCTAGTTTGTTACAACAGGAAAATAATCCTGCAGCAATAGAACAGATTATAATTAATGGACATTTTTGTAGGGGTTGATACCTTTCTCTGCAGGGCAAATCAAGTCTGAAATTTCAATGTGGAAATTACACTTCAGAAGTATTTTTAAAGCTCAAATACAACACAAGTTTGAATTTCCTGCTGTGTAGGACAACACTCAGCAACAGAAGAGTGATCAAATGAAGAGCCAACATCTGTATGCAACTCCTTCATTCACCTAAAACCAAGAGAATGAGGCAGTTGAAACTGATAAATGATTTTATTTGAAGTGATGTGGGAAGTGGACAACATACTAAGCCCCACAACAGTTCATAGGTAAAACACATGAATCCTGAGCATTGATCAAATAAACATGCATTCTTACAACCTCAGTTTATTGGTACAAAAATATTACAAAACTACGTTTTTTCAAAGTTGCTTTCTATATAAAGCATGTTCGACAATCCCATATAGACATAACTAAAGTATTAGCAGATCCAGGTCATGTTTAACTCTATTTGTGATACATTGCAGGTGTATTTGTTCTTTTTCAAAGCTGCAGGAGTTCTATTTTTACAATATTATATTTGACCTACAAATACCCCAAAACCCTTCTCTTAGTGCACTCTGATAATGAACCAAATATAATCAGTTTTGTGGACATGAAACAATAGTCAGTTCTTTCCTACCTTGGAGGCCATATCTGGGCTCACAACAAATCAAATCAAATTTATTTATATAGCCCTTCGTACATCAGCTGATATCGCAAAGTGCTGTACAGAAACCCAGCCTAAAACCCCAAACAGCAAGCAATGCAGGTGTAGAAGCACAGTGGCTAGGAAAAACTCCCTAGAAAGGCCAAAACCTAGGAAGAAACCTAGAGAGGAACCAGGCTATGTGGGGTGGCCAGTCCTCTACTGGCTGTGCCGGGTGGAGATTATAACAGAACATGGCCAAGATGTTCAAATGTTCATAAATGACCAGCATGGTCAAATAATAGTAAGGCAGAACAGTTGAAACTGGAGCAGCAGCATGGCCAGGTGGACTGGGGACAGCAAGGAGTCATCATGTAAGGTTGGGGGGGGAGGCGGGTTGGCGGGGATATAAGTTGTTGCCTTCCGGTCCTGATGATCACAAGAGTTCAGATGGCCCGATCTCTGTCCCCCAGGGCCTGTACGGCTGATTTCTCAGGGCTGTGGAGGAGCCTGCAGAATTGAGGGCTGCCGGGGACACTCGGGGGAAAGTAGTGAAGGAGAAGGAAGACTGGGAGGAGAGGGGTAGTGGTTTTGAGCTTGGGGGCTTAGACTGACAGGGCCAGCCCCAGGGGTAGATTGTCATTGGGGGGCACCCTGAGTCTGGAGGTCACTGAGGTATCAGTAGAACAGGGGGATGACATTGAGGAGATGGAGCAGGGTGGGCTGCTGGTACTGTGGGGGGCTAGTGTCCATCCCTGGGGGAGTGGTAAGAGGGGGTGTGGCAGGTGGGCGGAGGGTGTCCTCAAAGCGGAGCCCCAGGCTAGTTGTCCAGGGTGTCCAGTCAATCCAGTGTGGATGTCTCTCTCTGAGAGGCGTAGTTGTTGAGGTGAGAGACCAGGCGTACGCGGAGTGGGTCGACACTGTTCCAGCCCTCCATGATGCTTAGGTAGCGGGCAGTCTGACAGACACTCCCTGAAGCCCAGGCTGCGGTAGTCCTTGGCCAGGGCGTGGGCTTCAAAATACCCTACCAGGAGAGGGAGGCAGAGGGTCAGGAACAGGAATTACACAGGAGTATACAGAGCACTACACTAGAGGAACTAAAGGACATGGAGACACTTGGTCTAATTCTGTGGTGGAGCTTGGAGGATATGGCTCGTTCCCTACAAATATGCAGAAGTTTTTCTAGAAGTTTACCTATCACTTTACAGGCTTTCATCTTAAATCACATCTTTGTATCGTTTTGGTATTGACTCACCTTGTCCGCTGGCAGCATGTATCATCTTCAAATGATCCACAGTAATCTGCAACATTTCAGCTTTTTCCAATTTTGACGATCCCTGTGAAAAAAGGCAAACATTCGATTAGATTGTGTTACTTGTAAAATAAATCCTAACCAAAGATGTAGAAAAGGCAGAAGTTGAGATTATTCTATGAATCTAATATATTCTGAATATATATATACACAATTTTACTGTACCCTACCTGCTTCTCAAACGCACTTGGCACAAGTCAGATCAGTCAGGCTGTTTCAGTCACGTCGCCGTTTCTCAATAATCTGTGGCTGGCTGAGGTAGGATTTTGAGTCTCTGACAGCATATCAAGGCGATGGTGAACCTCAATGGCAATATTTGGTGCATAATTATGCAAGAGTAATGTAATACTCAATCCTCTGTCGTTCTGGCTTTAGTTGGAGTTGTTTTCGGGGGTGACATCAAGTCATGTTCTGAAATAATCAAACACCTTTGTAGAAACACTTGGAACAAACAGCAACGCTGCAGTCATAACAGCACCACTGGGCAGACCACTGGTCCCAGTAGTCATATTCAGAAGCACCTGAATGCTGCTGAAAAGTTCAGAATAGAAACAGTCCTAAATAGGCAAAGAAATTCAGGTTTTAAAGTTGTGTAATAGCTAGTTAGCAGCAGGACGCTAATATGAAGGCATCCAGGGTTTAGTTAACCCACTAGTCAGTCATGGCAGTTTTTCATCGTAGACAAATGGTCAGTTGGACATTTCTACTTGATCACCAGTTCTCAAAATAGGTAGTGTGAAATCAATGTATTTTGCCAGGAACACTCAGTGTAGCATGCTCAAAGTAAGCGAACATTAATTTATTGGAGAAAAATTGACACTGAAATGTATTGAATGTCAGCACCACCTACAACCGAAGTGCTCAGGATAGACCAGAGATTTGCCCGTTTGTAATCCACATGGATTACGTTTGCTGAATAGGCCTCAGCCTCCAAACTGGCCTACATATTGCAATGAAGGAAATACCACTTTTCACAAAGCAGAACTGACTTTATTGAAAGCTTCATGGGATTTTGGTACCAATTGAGTCAGTGAATTTAACATGGTAGGTATTGAACAGATAACATGCATGTTATTGATTTGCTGGTGGGGGTCTTCAATTCAGCAGGCTGGAATCACACCTCTTTCTCATAGGTCCTCAGCGCCACCACATCATCCATTACACATTTCTAGAAAAGAGAGCAGTACACGCTTTAGGTCATGTAATGACAACAAGTTTCAGAACCGAGAACTCAAAATGTATTGATACAGTCAGTGATGAACAAACCACCAAATACATGTTGGAATCTATATTAATTTATTCTATAACAGGCACTTTACATTATGTGAGCTAAATAATGCATTATAAATTACTTTAAGGAAACTGATGTTACTGTACCCACTACAACCCCCCAAAAAACATGCATTCATTCCTATGGAGGACTGGTCCTACTGGATAGTGCCTATGGCGGACCGGTGGCAGCAAAGCCTCGCAATGGCAATGCCAACACATGCAGCAGCAATCCCAGGTTTATGTAAATCATTGGGTTTATTAGCACTCGATTACCAATTAATCATTTAGTTTAAAATAATTAAGAAAGTGTTGCACATGACTGCAAGTGCTTATCAAGCCACGCTTCCCAGCCAAAACAATACTAGGATATTTTGAACACATTAGCGCGTAAAAACGCGTGCCATCCTTGTTGGTAACCCCGGGAGAACGCAATTTACAAAATGACAACGTGTATTGCATAATGATGATCACATGCAACATTGAACAATATTGCAATATCAAGCATGGACATTGCAAAATAGGCTTAAGAAAAACGCATATTTTATGTCAAACCAAGCAGAGAAGGGAATAGCAAGCAGGACATTAAACCTTACCGCAATCAATTTTCCATCTTGCAACTCCCGCTCGAGCGTGGTAGTCTTGCCGTCCCAAGTTTGTTTCTGCACCAGTTTTCCGTTCTCAAAGGTCATCAGAGTCTGGAAATAGAGTAGTGTCAGGAGGGAACAACTCACTAAATTTTAAAGTAATTTATTTTTTTACAATCAATTGGAAACCACACTACTGTAACAACCGGCATGTCTATAGTGTGGCTCCTGCACCCACCTTGGTTTTCCTGTCATCTGCAGTCATCTCGTCGAATTCTTCATTCAATTTAAACTTGGCCTCTGTGGTTTTGAAAGTGCTCTGGGATTTCATTGATATTACACCGTCGTCGATGCTGAACTGCAAATTGGGCTTCGCCATATTCCCCATCTGCCGAGTAGCAAAACCCACACCTGTGAAACAAACGGATATTTATCTAATCAACTTTAGTAAGGTTCTAGATCGAAATGCAACATTGTCTTTCATTTAAAAACTACTTTATTTAATAAGGTAAGACTTCACCTATTGCCTTCATATATTCATCAAAATTCTCACTGGAAGTCATCTTCCAAGTTCCAACGAATGCCTCGACCATGTTGTAAATTTGAGCTAATCAACACCACAAACCACGTTAACGAACACTGCTTCGACTCTGCAATAATTACACCTGGGCCTGTTGTCATATTTGAAGCCTCATCTAGAACGTGCTTACCCATGCAAGCCAATCAAGTGCTAGATCTGGTGCTTCCATGGCAACAGAGAGGATGAGGGGCGGGGGATAAATTATTTTCGGGCAGGGACTCAGCCTGCACTGTCTTTGACAGGGGTCTCCAACCTTTTCTTACCCAGGGACCCCCTGCCAGGCAAACCGGAGACCAAGGAACCCCAATCACATGTTAGCAAAAATATATTTAAAAACATCATGTATTGTATCTTGTCTCGTCATCTGGTGAATGATCATGTCAAGGAGAAGTAATCAACATTTTCAACTGAATAGATTTGGTAGATAGTTTTGACCTCAACACATGATAGCCTAATTGGAAGAGAACTGTAAACCCTAACATAGCCAATTAGCTAGAAAGGTAACTCAAAAACATGTTCACTAAGAGCATCTGTTCAGCTGGTAAAACAGAGATTAAAGACAACAAGGATGTGTTGGCAAAAATGAATGTAAAGTCAAGAAAGCCTATCAGCAGCCAGCGGCCCTTGAAGCAATGGGTGCTTTTTGAAAGTGTGATTTGCTCAATAATAGGAATTGGAGAAAAAAAACATACACATTTATAAAATAATATATTCTCCTCTTTTCTACTGTGGATATGTAATACACATTTTGTTTATTCCATTATTGCTAGTGATATTCATAAAAACATTTAAATAAATACAAATATTTTTCCATTTTTATTTATTTTTTAATATACTGTTCAAAAGTTTGGGGTCACATAGAAATGTCCTTGTTTGTGAATAAAACAAAACATTTTTTGCACATTTAAATAACATAAAATTTATCAGAAATACAGTGTAGACATTGTTAACATTGGAAATGACTATTGTAGCTGGAAACTTTAACTTTAAGAATTTTTATGGAATATCTACATAGGTGTACAGAGGCCCATTATCAGCAACCATCACTCCTGTGTTCCAATGGCATGTTGTGTTAGCTAATTCAAGTCTATCATTTGAAAAGGCTAATTGATCATTAGAAAACCCTTTTGCAATTATGTTAGCACAGCTAAAAAATATTGTTATGATTAAAGAAGCAATAAAACTGGCATTCTTTAGACTAGTTGAGTGTCTGGAGCATCATCATTTGAGTGTCTGGAGCATCATCAAAATGGCCAGAAACAAAGACCTTTCTTCTGAAATTCTATTCTTGTTCTGAGAAATGAAGGCTATTCCATGCGAGAAATTGCCAAGAAACTGAAGATCTTGTATAACGCTGTGTACTATTCCCTTCACAGAACAGAGCAAACTGGCCCTAACCAGAATAGAAAGAGTGGGAGGCCCCGGTGCACAACTGAGCAAGAGGACAAGTACATTAGAGTGTCTAGTTTGAGAAACAGACGCCTCACAAGTCTTCAACTGGCAGCTTCATTAAATAGTACCCGCAAAACACCAGTCTCAACGTCAACAGTGAAGAGGCGACTTCGGGGTGCTGGCCTTCTAGGCAGAGTTGCAAAGAAAAAGCCATATCTAAGACAAAAAATATTAAGATGGGCAAAGAACACAGACACTGGACAGAGGAGCCCCACGGTGGAGGTGTCATAATACCCATTAAACTTAGAGGTCAAACAGGGAAATGGTTCCAAACCTTTTTCCACCATTCATTTCTCCCATTGGGGATTTTAGAAACACTTCAAATAAGGGCTGTGTATCGTGTAGACTTCCCCTGGTGTCGTTTTGATAACCATGTCAATCTCTATCGGACAAGGTGACTTTTATCAATATATTCTTCTCTATTTGCTCTCAGATTCTAAAATGCTAATTAGCATCAAACTAGACATCATATCAAACTTGATTTGTCACATGCACCGAAAACAACAAGTGTAGACTTTACCGTGAAATGCTTACTTACAAGCCCTTAACCAACAGTGCAGTTTAAGAAAATATTTACCAAGTAGGCTAAAATAAAAGTAATAATACAAAGTATCACAATAAGAATAACAATAACGAGGCTTTATACAGGGGCACCGGAAGTCACCGAGGCACCGGTACTGTTGAGGCACCGGCCAGAGTCACCCAGGCACCGGTACAGAGTCACCCAGGCACCGGTACAGAGTCACCCAGGCACCGGTACAGAGTCATTTCACCGGTACAGAGTCACCCAGGCACCGGTACAGAGTCACCCAGGCACCGGTACAGAGTCACCCAGGCACCGGTACAGAGTCACCGAGGCACCGGTACAGAGTCAGCAGTCACCGAGGCACGGTACAGAGTCACCATAGGCACACAGGTACACATAGAGTGAATACAGTAGTATAAGTCTATATACAGCATGTGCAAATGAGGTGGGATAAGGGAGGTGAGGTAAAAAAATAGGCCATAGTGGTGAAGTAATTACAATATAGAAATTAAACACTGGAATGGTAGATGTGCAGAAGATGAATGAGCAAGTAGAGATACTGGGGTGCAAAGGAGCAAGATAAATGAATAAATACAGTATGAGGATGAGGTAGTTGGATGGTCTATTTACAGATGGGCTATGTAAAGGTGCAGTCATCTGTGAGTTGCTCTGTGAGCTGGTGCTTAAAGCTAGTGAGAGGGAGATATGAGTCTCCAGCTTCAACTTTTGGTCCTTGACTCTGTATCATGCAAGATTACAAATCCTAAACGTCATCTGTAGCTGACATCTTTGCTAACAGGTATTGTGTCAATTTAAAAAACGTGCACAAGACAGTTAACAGATTTGTCCATTTAAAAACAGTTTTCCAATTTATTAATCTATTCATTACTACATTTAGCTAACCTTAGATAGCTAATCCAGAGATTCTTACCTTTGATTCGTTTCAGTAGTCCCGTCAAGATCCTCATGGCATGTGTAGTTTATGATAGACACATTAGCCACTAATTAGCATTTCATTTTTGGTAAATGTATTGATAAAAGTCACCTTGTCCTAGTGAGATTTACGCAGTTATCAAAAATCACACCAGGGTAAGCCTACACGAACCACAACTCTTATTTTCAGTGTTTCTAAAATCCTCTATGGGGAAAAATTAATAGTTGGGAAATTATTGGAACCATTTCCTTGATTGACCGCTAGTTTTTATGGGTATTATGCCTCATACTGGGGTACTTTATCTCCACCCTGCAAATTCTATTAAATTATGTTCTATTCTATTTTGTTCTGTTCTATTCTGTTATGTTATGTTCTATTCTATTCTGTTCTGTCCTGTTCTAATAATTTCTGTTCTGTTATGTTCTGTTCTGTTATGTTCTATTCTGTTCTGTTATGTTCTATTCTGTTCTAATAATTTCTGTTCTGTTATGTTCTGTTCTGTTATGTTCTATTCTGTTCTGTTATGTTCTATTCTGTTCTGTTATGTTCTGTTCTGTTCTGTTATGTTCTATTCTGTTATGTTCTATTCTGTTCTGTTATGTTCTATTCTATTCTATTCTATTCTATTCTGTTCTGTTCTATTCTATTCTGTTATGTTCTATTCTATTCTATTCTGTTCTGTTCTGTTCTATTCTATTCTGTTATGTTCTATTCTATTCTGTTATGTTCTATTCTATTCTGTTCTGTTCTGTTCTATTCTATTCTATTCTGTTATGTTCTATTCTGTTCTGTTCTGTTCTGTTCTGCTCTGGCAGCTCGTGCTTAAAGCTAGTGAGAGGGAGATATGAGTCTCCAGCTTCAGCTTTTGGTCCTAGACTCATGCAAGACTACAAATCCTGCACGTCATCTGTAGCTGACATCTTTGGTAACAGGTTTTGTGTCAATTTAAAATGTGCACAAGACAGTTCACAGATTTGTCAATTTAAAAACAGTTTTCCAATTTATTAATCTATTCATTACTACATTTAGCTAACCTTAGATAGCTAATCCAGAGATTCTTACCTTTGATTCGTTTCAGCAGTCCCGTCCAGATCCTCATGGCATGTGTAGTTTATGATAGACACATTAGCCACTAATTAGCATTTAATTTTTGGCAAATGTATTGATAAAAGTCACCTTGTCCTAGAGAGATTTACACAGTTATCAAAAAGCACGCCAGGTTAAGCCTACACGAACCACAACTCTTATTTTAAATATTTCTAAAATCCTCTATGGGAAAATTTAATGGTGGGGAAATTATTGGAACCATTTCCTTGATTGACCGCTAGTTTTTATGGGTATTATGACTCATACTGGGGTACTTTATCTCCACCCTGCAAATTCTATTAAATTCTGTTCTATTCCATTCTGTTCTGTTCTATTCTGTTCTATTAATTTCTATTCTCATCTGTTCTGTCTGTTCTATTCTATTGTAAAGCAGTGAGGTCCATTGAGCCAGCAGATGGAGGCAGTGAACACCATATTGAACGACGTTTCTCACAGAAAAACTCCAGATTTTCATCCAACAAAGTTTGTCTGACTGAGTAACAGATTGTAAAGAACAGGGGAGGGAAGAAATATCTTGAGGGACCTGCATGGTTACTGTTACTAACATGATGGTCCTTTATGTACGCTGAACAGTTCATGACTCCAGGTCCAATAAAATACATTTCAAAATAGCTTTTGAAGTTTTGTGATTGTATGTTCATAAATGGTAGAATATGGCTCTTTTTTCATTTCCTGAAAAGTTTCAGTTTCAGAGATATGTGTTTTCTTTCCGCTGGGATGCTATAAACCTTTACACTAATGATTTGGCTGCAGCAAGACTCCATCACTAGTATTCTACTGATATCCAATGGTCTCTAGTGGATACATTGCATACTACTACAGCAGGAACTTAAAGAGCACATCGAGTGATTGAGTCCCAAATGGCACCCTATTCCCTACTGTACACTACTTTTGACCAGAACCCCATGAGCCCTAGTCAAAAGTGATCTACAGGCTTCAGTATGTGTCATCCAGCTGCCATCTTTCCCTCAATCTTGGCCACACTATAGTCTCCTGCCATATTAGTGGGGTCAGACCAGACCATATTAGTGGGGTCAGACCAGGCCATATTAGTGGGGTCAGACCAGGCCATGTTAGTGGTCAGACCAGGCCAGTCCACATTAGTGGGGTCAGACCAGACCATATTAGTGGGGTCAGACCAGACCATATTAGTGGGGTCAGACCATATTAGTGGGGTCAGACCAGACCATATTAGTGGTCAGACCAGACCAGACCATATTAGTGGGGTCAGACCAGACCATATTAGTCAGACCAGGGGTCAGACCAGACCATAGACCAGGCCATATTAGTGGGGTCAGACCAGGCCATATTTGGGGTCAGACCAGACCATATTAGTGGGGTCAGACCAGACCATATTAGTGGGGTCAGACCAGACCATATTAGTGGGGTCAGACCAGACCATATTAGTGGGGTCAGACCAGACCATATTAGTGGGGTCAGACCAGACCATATTAGTGGGGTCAGACCAGGCCAGTCCATATGAGTGGGGTTAATGGGCATTGATGATTTCCTTTTAATCAATTCCTGGGTATTAATGGAGGCAACAATGGCTCTAAAACTAGGTGTCTCGACCAACCCTCATCTCATCAACCCAGAACCAAAATCTTGTGTCTGTCCACGAGAGATTACAACCAGTCAGCCAGCTCGTCAGTCAGACAGATTCTCTGCTATATTACTGTTAGCTACCACTTTACTCATATATAAAACATATAGTACATACAGATGTAGGATCTTAATTTGAGCCAGTTTGTTACAACAGGAAGATAATCCTGCATCAACAGAAAATGTGAATAATGTGGATTATAATTAATGGACATTTTTGTAGGAGTTATACCTTTTCTGCAGGGCAAATCAAGTCTGAAATTTCAATGTGGAAATTACACTTTAGATGTCTTTTGAAAGCTCAAATACACTACAAGTTTGAATTTCCTGCTGTGTAGAACCACGCTCAGCAACAGAAGAGTGATCAAATGAAGATTCTACATCTGTATGCAACTCCTTCATTCACCAAAAAACAAGACATCAAGGCAGTTTGTCAAGACTCCCGTCGAAGTTGGCTCCCCCGCGTGGTCGGGTGGTGCTCGGAGTTCGTCGTCACCGGCCGACTAGCCGCCACCGATCCCTTTTTCTGTTCGGTTAGTTTTGTCTCATTCGTTACACCTGTTCCTATTTTATGTGTGCTTGATTGTCTTCCCTATTTAGCATATGGAACCCGCCACTTTGTTGTGCGGGATTATTTTGATGTTGACGTTGTATTCGTTGGTGTTGTTAGTGCTCTGGACCTTGTTACCCGTTGGTTTGGGTTGGTCAGTGTTTGCCAGTGTTTGCTCCCTGCGTGTTGGGCATTTCATTTTGGTGCCGTATTAAAGTGCACTTTTCCCCTGGACCTCTCTGCGCCTGATTCCTCGCTACACACCCAGCCAGCCGTGACACAGTTGAAACAGATAAATTATTTGAGTTTATTTAAAGTGATGTGGGAAGTGGACAACATACTCTAAGCCCCACAACAGTTCATAGATAAAACACATGAATCCTGAGCATTGATCAAATAAACATGCATCTTCTTACAAACTCAGTTTATTGGTACAAAAATATTACAAAACTACGTTTTTTCAAAGTTGCTTTCTATATAAAGCATGTTCGACAATCCCATATAGACATAACTAAAGTATTAGCAGATCCAGGTCATGTGTAACTATATTTATGATACATTGCAGGCGTCCTCAAAGCGGAGCCCCAGGCTAGTTGTCCAGGGTGTCCAGTCAATCCAGTGGTGATGTCTCTCTGAGAGGCGTAGTTGTAGAGGTGAGAGACCAGGCGTACTCGGAGTGGGTCGACACTGTTCCAGCCCTCCATGATGCTTAGGTAGCGGGCCGTCTGACAGACACTCCCTGAAGCCCAGGCTGCGGTAGTCCTTGGCCAGGGCGTGGGCTTCAAAATACCCTACCAGGAGAGGGAGGCAGAGGGTCAGGAACAGGAACTACACAGGAGTATACAGAGCACTACACTAGAGGAACTAAAGGACATGGAGACACTTGGTCTAATTCTGTGGTGGAGCTTGGAGGATATGGCTCGTTCCCTACAAATATGCAGCAGTTTTTCTAGAAGTTTACCGATCACTTTACAGGCTTTCATCATAAATCACATCTTTGTATTGTTTTGGTATTGACTCACCTTGTCCGCTGGCAGCATGTATCATCTTCAAATGATCCACAGTAATCTGCAACATTTCAGCTTTTTCCAATTTTGACGATCCCTGTGACAAAAGGCAAACATTCGATTAGATTGTGTTACTTGTAAAATAAATCCTAACCAAAGATGTAGAAAAGGCGGAAGTTGAGATTATTCTATGAATCTAATGTCTGTATGGTGTATATATATATACACACACATACACACACTTTTACTGTACCCTACCTGCTTCTCAAACGCACAAGTCTTCTGAGATCAGTCAGGCTGTTGTTGATTCGGTCACATCACCATTTTTCAATAATCTGTGGCTGAGAGCGAGGTAGGATTTTGTCTCTGACAGAATATCAAGACGATGGTGAACCTCAATGGCAATATTTGGTGCATAATTATGCAGGAGTAATGTAATACTCAATCCTCTGCGTCGTTTTCTGGCTTTAGTTGGAGTTGTTTTCGGGGGTGACATCAAGTCATGTTTTCTGAAGTCAAAGTAGCACCTTTCCTAGAGACACTTGGAACAAACAGCAACGCTGCAGTCATAACAGCACCACTGGGCAGACCACTGGTCCCAGTAGTCATATTCAGAAGCACCTGAATGCTGCTGAAAAGTTCAGAATAGAACAGTCCTAAATAGGCAAAGAAATTCAGGTTTTAAAGTTGTGTAATAGCTAGTTGGCAGCAGGACGCTAGTACTTCCAGCGCCGACAGAGATGGCCGCCTCGCTTTGCGTTCCTAGGAAACTATGCAGTTTTTTTTTTTTTTTTTTACGTGTTATTTCTTACATTAGTACCCCAGGTCATCTTAGGTTTCATTGCCTACAGTCGAGAAGAACTACTGAACATAAGAGCAGCGTCAACTCACCATCAGTACGACCAAGAATATGACTTTCGCGGAAGCGGATCCTGTGTTCTGCCTTTCACCCAGGACAACGGAATAGATTCCAGCCGGCGACCCAAAAAAACTACTTCGTAAAAGGGGGAAACGGAGCGTTCTTCTGGTCAGACTCCGGAGACGGGCACATCGTGCACCACTCCCTAGCA
Organism: Oncorhynchus gorbuscha; assembly: GCF_021184085.1. NCBI lineage: Eukaryota > Metazoa > Chordata > Actinopteri > Salmoniformes > Salmonidae > Oncorhynchus > Oncorhynchus gorbuscha. The sequence continues at coordinate 46,119 of NW_025746525.1, forward strand.
TTCTTCTCGCCAATGTCCAGTCTATTGACAACAAGGTTGATGAAATACGAGCAAGGGTAGCATTCCAGAGGGACATCAGAGACTGTAACGTTCTTTGCTTCACGGAAACATGGCTCACTGGAGAGACGCTATCGGAATCGGTGCAGCCAGCTGGTTTCTCCACGCATCGCGCCGACAGAAACAAACATCTTTCTGGTAAGAGGGGCGGGGGCGTATGCTTCATGGTTAACGTGACGTGGTATGATCATAACAACATACAGGTACTCAAGTCCTTCTGTTCACCTGATTTAGAATTCCTCACAATCAAATGTCGACCGCATTATTTTCCAAGGGAATTCTCTTCGATTATAATCACAGCCGTATATATTCCCCCCCAAGCAGGCACATCGATGGCTCTGAACGAACTTTATTTGATTCTTTGCAAACTGGAATCAATTTATCCGGAGGCTGCATTCATTGTAGCTGGGGAACCAGAAACCGTGGATTGATGGCAGCATTCGCGTGAAACTGAAAGCCCGAACCACTGCTTTTAATCAGGGCAAGGTGACCGGAAACATGACCGAATACAAACAGTGTAACTATTCCCTCCGCAAGGCAATCAAACAAGCTAAACGTCAGTATAGAGACAAAGTAGAATCTCAATTCAACGGCTCAGACACAAGAGGCATGTGGCAGGGTCTACAGTCAATCACAGATTACAAAAAGAAAACCAGCCCAGTCACGGACCAGGATGTCTTGCTCCCAGGCAGACTAAATAACTTTTTTGCCCGCTTTGAGGACAATACAGTGCCACTGACACGGCCCGCAACTAAAACATGCGGACTCTCCTTCACTGCAGCCACGTGAGGAAAACATTTAAACGTGTCAACGCTCGCAAGGCTGCAGGCCCAGACGGCATCCCCAGCCGCGCCCTCAGAGCATACGCAGACCAGCTGGCTGGTGTGTTTATGGACATATTCAATCAATCCCTATCCCAGTCTGTTGTTCCCACATGCTTCAAGAGGGCCACCATTGTTCCTGTTCCCAACAAAGCTAAGGTAACTGAGCTAAACGACTACCGCCCTGTAGCACTCACTTCCGTCATCATGAAGTGCTTTGAGAGACTAGTCAAGGACCATATCACCTCCACACTACCTGACACCATAGACCCACTCCAAGCTTACCGCCCAAATAGGTCCACAGACGATGCAATCTCAACCACACTGCACACTGCCCTAACCAGTCTGGACAAGAGGAATACCTATGTGAGAATGCTGTTCATCGACTACAGCTCGGCATTTAACACCATAGTGCCCTCCAAGCTCGTCATCAAGCTCGAGACCCTGGGTCTTGACCCCGCCCTGTGCAACTGGGTACTGGGCTTCCTGACGGGCCGCCCCCAGGTGGTGAGGGTAGGCAACAACATTTCCACCCCGCTGATCCTCAACACTGGGGCCCCACAAGGGTGCGTTCTGAGCCCTCTCCTGTACTCCCTGTTCACCCACGACTGCGTGGCCACGCACGCCTCCAACTCAATCAAGTTTGCGGACGACACAACAGTGGTAGGCTTGATTACCAACAATGACGGCCTACAGGGAGGAGGTGAGGGCCGTCGGAGTGTGGTGTCAGGAAAATAACCTCACACTCAACGTCAACAAAATTAAGGAGATGATTGTGGACTTCAGGAAACAGCAGAGGGAACACCCCCCTATCCACATTGATGGGACAGTAGTGGAGAGGGTAGTAAAAGTTAAGTTCCTCGGCGTACACATCACAGACAAACTGAATTGGTCCACCCACACAGACAGCATCGTGAAGAAGGCGCAGCAGCGCCTCTTCAACCTCAGGAGGCTGAAGAAATTTGGCTTGTCACCAAAAGCACTCAAACTTCTACAGCTGCACAATCGAGAGCATCCTGTCCGGCTAGATCACCGCCTGATACGGCAACTGCTCCGCCCACAACCGTAAGGCTCTCCAGAGGGTAGTGAGGTCTGCACAACGCATGACCGGGGGCAAACTACCTGCCCTCCAGGACACCTACACCACCCTTTGTCCCGGGAAGGCCATAAAGATCAAGGACAACCACCCGAGCCACTGCCTGTTCACCCCACTATCATCCAGAAGGTGAGGTCAGTACAGGTGCATCAAAGCTGGGACCGAGAGACTGAAAAACAGCTTCTCTCTCAAGGCCATCAGACTGTTAAACAGCCACCACTAACATTGAGTGGCTGCTGCCAACACACTGACACTGACTCAACTCCAGCCACTTTAATGGGAAATGTAAAATATATCACTAGCCACTAAATGCTACCTAATATGTTCACATACCCTACATTATTCATCTCATGTATATACTGTACTCTACATCTACTTCATATTTATGTAATACATGTGTCACTTTTAACTATGCCACTTTGTTTACATACTCCAATCATATGTATATACTGCACTCAATACCATCTACTGTATCTTGCCAATGCCTCCCTACCATCACTCACTCATCTACATATTCTTATCCCCTTACACGTGTCTATAAGGTAGTTTTGGAATTGTTCGCCAGACACTTGGTTTAGTGCATTGTCGGAACTAGAAGCACAAGCATTTCGCTACCGTCGCATCATCATCTGCTAACCATGTGTATGTGACAAATAAAATTGGAGAACCAGGGTTTAGTTAACCCACTAGTCAGTCATGGCAGTTTTTGCATCGTAGACAAATGGTCAGTTGGACATTTCTACTTGGTCACTAGTTCTCAAAATAGGTAGTGTGAAATCAATGTATTTTGCCAGGAACACTCAGTGTAGAGTGCTCAAAGTAAGCCAACATTAATTTATTGGAGAAAAATTGACACTGAAATGTATTGAATGTTAGCACCACCTATAACCGAAGTAGTCAGGATAGACCAGAGATTTGCCCATTTGTAATCCACATGGATTAAGTTTGCTGAATAGGCCTCAGCCTCCAAACTGGCCTACATATTGCAAAGAAGGAAATACCACTTTTCACAAAGCAGAACTGACTTTATTGAAAGCTTCATGGGATTTTGGTACCAATTGAGTCAGTGAATTTAACATGGTAGGTATTGAACAGATAACATGCATGTTATTGATTTGCTGGTGGGGGTCTTCAATTCAGCAGGCTGGAATCACACCTCTTTCTCATAGGTCCTCAGTGCCACCACATCATCCATTACACATTTCTGGAATAGAGAGCAGTACACGCTTTAGGTCATGTAATGACAACAAGTATCAGAACCGAGAACTCAAAATGTATTGATACAGTCAGTGATGAACAAACCACCAAATACATGTTGAAATCTATATTAATATATTCTATAACAGGCACTTTACATCATGTGAGCTAAATAATGCATTATAAATTACTTTAAGGAAACTGATGTTACTGTACCCACTACAACCCCCAAAAAACATGCAGTCATTCATTCCTATGGAGGACTGGTCCTACTGGATAGTGGTTATGGCGGACCGGTGGCAGCAAAGCCTCGCAATGGCAATGCCAACACATGCAGCAGCAATCCCAGGTTTATGTAAATCATTGGGTTTATTAGCACTCGATTACCAATTAATCATTTAGTTTAAAATAATTAAGTAGCGTGTTGCACATGACTGCAAGTGCTTATCAAACCACGCTTCCCAGCCAAAACTATAAAGGACATTTTGAACACGTTAGCGCGTAAAAACGCGTGCCATCCTTGTTGGTAACCCCGGGAGAACGCAATTTACAAAATGACAACCTGCATTGCATAATGATGATCACATGCAACATTGAACAATATTGCAATATCAAACATGGACATTGCAAAATAGGCTTATGAAAAACGCATATTTTATGTCAAACCAAGCAGAGAAGGGAATAGCAAGCAGGACATTAAACCTTACCGCAATCAATTTTCCATCTTGCAACTCCCGCTCGAGCGTGGTAGTCTTGCCGTCCCAAGTTTGTTTCTGCACCAGTTTTCCGTTCTCAAAGGTCATCAGAGTCTGGAAATAAAGTAGTGTCAGGAGGGCACAACTCACTAAATTTTAAAGTAATTTCTTTTTTTACAATCAATTGGAAACCACACTACTGTAACAACCGGCATGTCTATAGTGTGGCTCCTGCACCCACCTTGGTTTTCCTGTCATCTGCAGTCATCTCGTCGAATTCTTCATTCAATTTAAACTTGGCCTCTGTGGTTTTGAAAGTGCTCTGGGATTTCATTGATATTACACCGTCGTCGATGCTGAACTGCAAATTGGGCTTCGCCATATTCCCCATCTGCCGAGTAGCAAAACCCACACCTGTGAAACAAACGGATATTTATCTAATCAACTTTAGTAAGGTTCTAGATCGAAATGCAACATTGTCTTTCATTTTTTTTAAACTGCTTTATTTAATAAGGTAAGACTTCACCTATTGCCTTCATATATTCATCAAAATTCTCACTGGAAGTCATCTTCCAAGTTCCAACGAATGCCTCGACCATGTTGTAAATTTGAGCTAATCAACACCACAAACCACGTTAACGAACACTGCTTCGACTCTGCAATAATTACACCTGGGCCTGTTGTCATATTTGAAGCCTCATCTAGCACGTGCTTACCCATGCAAGCCAATCAAGTGCTAGATCTGGTGCTTCCATGGCAACAGAGAGGATGAGGGGCGGGGGATAAATTATTTTCGGGCAGGGACTCAGCCTGCACTGTCTTTGACAGGGGTCTTCAACCTTTTCTTACCCAGGGACCACCTGCCAGGCAAACCGGAGACCAAGGAACCCCAATCACATGTTGGCAAAAATATATTTAAAAACATCATGTATTGTATCTTGTCTCGTCATCTGGTGAATGATCATGTCAAGGAGAAGTAATCAACATTTTCAACTGAATAGATTTGGTAGATAGTTTTGACCTCAACACATGATAGCCTAATTGGAAGAGAACTGTAAACCCTAACATAGCCAATTAGCTAGAAAGGTAACTCAAAAACATTTTCACTAAGAGCATCTGTTCAGCTGGTTAAACAGAGATTAAAGACAACAAGGATGTGTTGGCAAAAATGAGTGTAAAGTCAAGAACGCCTATCAGCAGCCAGCGGCCCTTGAAGCAATGGGTGCTTTTTGAAAGTGTGATTTGCTCAATAATAGGAATTGGAGAAAAAAAACATACACATTTATAAAATAATATATTCTCCTCTTTTCTACTGTGGATATGTAATACACATTTTGTTTATTCCATTATTGCTAGCGATATTCATAAAAACATTTTTTAAATTCTAATATTTTTCACTTTTTTTATTTATTTTAATATATACACTACTGTTAGAATCCTGCTAGATTCTAACACTACTGCTAGAATCCTGACTAGAACCAAAAAATTTGATCATATTACTCCAGTGCTAGCCTCACTACACTGGCTTCCTGTCAAAGCAAGGGCTGATTTCAAGGTTTTACTGCTAACCTACAAAGCATTACATGGGCTTGCTCCTACCTACCTCTCTGATTTGGTCCTGCCGTACATACCTACACGTACGCTACGGTCACAAGACGCAGGCCTCCTAATTGTCCCTAGAATTTCTAAGCAAACAGCTGGAGGCAGGGCTTTCTCCTATAGAGCTCCATTTTTATGGAACGGTCTGCCTACCCATGTCAGAGACGCAATAAAACTGGTCTCAACCTTTAAGTCTTTACTGAAGACTCATCTCTTCAGTGGGTCATATGATTGAGTGTAGTCTGGCCCAGGAGTGGGAAGGTGAACGGAAAGGCTCTGGAGCAACGAACCGCCCTTGCTGTCTCTGCCTGGCCGGTTTCCCTTTTTCCACTGGGATTCTCTGCCTCTAACACTGTTACGGGGCTGAGTCACTGGCTTGCTGGGGCTCTCTCGTGCCGTCCCTGGGGGGGTGCGTCACCTGGGTGGGTTGATTCACTGTTGTGGTCGGCCTGTCTGGGTTTCCCCCCTTGGGTTGTACCGTGTCGGAGATCTTTGTGGGCTATACTCGGCCTTGTCTCAGGATGGTAAGTTGGTGGTTGAAGATTTCCCTCTAGTGGTGTGGGGGCTGTGCTTTGGCAAAGTGGGTGGGGTTATATCCTTCCTGTTTGGCCCTGTCCGGGGGTGTCCTCGGATGGGGCCACAGTGTCTCCTGACCCCTCCTGTCTCAGCCTCCAGTATTTATGCTGCAGTAGTTTATGTGGGGGGCTAGGGTCAGTTTGTTTATCTGGAGTACTTCTCCTGTCCTATTCGGTGTCCTGTGTAAATCTAAGTGTGCGTTCTCTAATTATCTCCTCTCTTTCATTTCTCTCTCTCGGAGGACCTGAGCCCTAGGACCATGCCCCAGGACTACCTGACATGATGACTCCTTGCTGTCCCCAGTCCACCTGGCCATGCTGCTGCTCCAGTTTCAACTGGCCTGGGCCCTAGGACCATGTCCCAGGACTGCCTGACATGAGGACTCCTTGCTGTCCCCAGTCCACCTGGCCATGCTCCTGCTCCAGTTTCAACTGTTCTGCCTTACTATTATTCAACCATGCTGGTCATTTATGAACATTTGAACATCTTGGCCACGTTCTGTTATAATCTCTACCCGGCACAGCCAGAAGAGGACTGGCCACCCCACATAGCCCGGTTCCTCTCTAGGTTTCTTCCTAGGTTTTGGCCTTTCTAGGGAGTTTTTCCTAGCCACCGTGCTTTTACACCTGCATTGTTTGCTGTTTGGGGTTTTAGGCTGGGTTTCTGTACAGCACTTTGAGATATCAGCTGATGTACGAAGGGCTATATAAATAAATTTGATTTGATTTGATTTGATACTGTTCAAAAGTTTGGGGTCACATAGAAATGTCCTTGTTTGTGAAAAAAACAAACACATTTTTTGCACATTTAAATAACATAAAATTGATCAGAAATACAGTGTAGACATTGTTAACGTTGTAAATGACTATTGTAGCTGGAAACTTTAGAATTTTTGTGGAATATCTACATAGGTGTACAGAGGCCCATTATCAGCAACCATCACTCCTGTGTTCCAATGGCACGTTGTGTTAGCTAATTCAAGTCTATCATTTGAAAAGGCTAATTGATCATTAGAAAACCCTTTTGCAATTATGTTAGCACAGCTAAAAAATATTGTTATGATTAAAGAAGCAATAAAACTGGCATTCTTTAGACTAGTTGAGTGTCTGGAGCATCATCATTTGAGTGTCTGGAGCATCATCAAAATGGCCAGAAACAAAGACCTTTCTTCTGAAATTCTATTCTTGTTCTGAGAAATGAAGGCTATTCCATGCGAGAAATTGCCAAGAAACTGAAGATCTCCTACAACGCTGTGTACTATTCCCTTCACAGAACAGAGCAAACTGGCCCTAACCAGAATAGAAAGAGTGGGAGGCCCCGGTGCACAACTGAGCAAGAGGACAAGTACATTAGAGTGTCTAGTTTGAGAAACAGACGCCTCACAAGTCTTCAACTGGCAGATTCATTAAATAGTACCCGCAAAACACCAGTCTCAACGTCAACAGCGAAGAGGATGCTTGCAAAGAAAAAGCCATATCTAAGACAATAAAAGATTAAGATGAGCAAAGAACACAGACACTGGACAGAGGAGCCCCACGGTGGAGGTGTCATAATACCCATTAAACTTAGAGGTCAAACAGGGAAATGGTTCCAAATGTTTTTCCACCATTCATTTCTCCCATTGGGGATTTTAGAAACACTTCAAATAAGGGCTGTGTATCGTGTAGACTTCCCCTGGTGTGACGTTTTGATAACCATGTCAATCTCTATCAGATAAGGTGACTTTTATCAATATATTCTTCTCTATTTGCTCTCAGATTCTAAAATGCTAATTAGCATCAAACTAGACATCAAATCAAACTTTATTTGTCACATGCACCATATACAATAAGTGTAGACTTTACCGTGAAATGCTTTACTTACAAGCCCTTAACCAACAGTACAGTTCAAGAAAGTCCGTGGGGGATTTTATTACAGGCAAATATATTGATAAAAGTCACCTTGTCCTAGAGAGATTGCCACAGTTATCAAAAATAACACCAGGGTAAGCCTACACGAACCACAACTCTTATTTTAAGTGTTTCTAAAATACTCTATGAGAAAAATGAATGGTGGGGAAATTATTGGAACCATTTCCTTGATTGACCGCTAGTTTTTATGGGTATTATGACTCATACTGGGGTACTTTATCTCCACCATGCAAATTATATTAAATTCTGTTCTATTAATTTCTATTCTGTTCTATTCTATTCTGTTCTATTAATTTCTATTCTCATCTGTTCTGTCCTGTTCTATTCTATTGTAAAGCAGTGAGGTCCATTGAGCCAGCAGATGGAGGCAGTGAACACCATATTGAACGACATTTCTCACAGAAAAACTCCAGATTTTCATCCAACAAAGTTTGTCTGACTGAGTAACAGATTGTAAAGAACAGGGGAGGGAAGAAATATCTTGAGGGACCTGCATGGTTACTGTTACTAACATGATGGTCCTTTATGTACACGGAACAGTTCATGACTCCAGGTCCAATAAAATACATTTCAAAATAGCTTTTGAAGTTGTGATTGTATGTTCATAAATGGTACAATATGGCTCTTTTTTCATTTCCTGAAACATTTCAGTTTTATAGATATGTGTTTAATTTCCGCTGGGACGCTATAAACCTTTACACTAATGATTTGGCTGCAGCAAGTCTCCATCACTAGTATTCTACTGATATACAATGGTCTCTAGTGGATACATTGCATACTACTACAGCAGGAACTTAAAGAGCACATCGAGTGACTGTGTCCCAAATTGCACCCTATACCCTACTGTACACTACTTTTGACCAGAACCCCATGAGCCCTAGTCAAAAGTGATCTACAGGCTTCAGTATGTGTCATCCAGCTGCCATCTTTCCCTCAATCTTGGCCACACTACAGTCTCCTGCCATATTAGTGGGGTCAGACCAGACCATATTAGTGGGGTCAGACCAGGCCATATTAGTGGGGTCAGACCAGACCATATTAGTGGGGTCAGACCAGGCCAGTCCATATGAGTGGGGTTAATGGGCATTGATGATTTCCTTTTAATCAATTCCTGGGTATTAATGGAGGCAACAATGGCTCTAAAACTAGGTGTCTCGACCAACCCTCATCTCATCAACCCAGAACCAAAATCTTGCGTCTGTCTGAGAGATTACAACCAGTCAGCCATTCAGCTAGTCAGTCAGACAGATTCTCTGCTATATTACTGTTAGCTACCACTTTAATCATATATAAAACACAGTACATACAGATGTAGGATCTTAATTTGAGCTAGTTTGTTACAACAGGAAAATAATCCTGCAGCAATAGAACAGATTATAATTCATGGACATTTTTGTAGGGGTTGATACCTTTTTCTGCAGGGCAAATCAAGTCTGAAATTTCAATGTGGAAATTACACTTCAGAAGTCTTTTTAAAGCTCAAATACAACACAAGTTTGAATTTCCTGCTGTGTAGGACAACACTCAGCAACAGAAGAGTGATCAAATGAAGAGCCAACATCTGTATGCAACTCCTTCATTCACCTAAAACCAAGAGAATGAGGCAGTTGAAACTGATAAATTATTTTATTTGAAGTGATGTGAGAAGTGGACAACATACTAAGCTCCACAACAGTTCATAGGTAAAACACATGAATCCTGAGCATTGATTAAGAAAAACATGCAATCTTCTTACAAACTCAGTTTATTGGTACAAAAATATTACAAAACTACATTTTTTCAAAGTTGCTTTCTATATAAAGCATGTTCGACAATCCCATATAGACATAACTAAAGTATTAGCAGATCCAGGTCATGTTTAACTCTATTTGTGATACATTGCAGGTGTATTTGTTCCCTTTCAAAGCTGCAGGAGTTCTATTTTTACAATATTATATTTGACCTACAAATACCCCAAAACCCTTCTCTTAGTGCACTCTGATAATGAACCAAATGAAATCAGTTTTGTGGACATGAAACAATAGTCAGTTCTTTCCTACCTTGGAGGCCATATCTGGGCTCACAACAAATCAAATCAAATTTATTTATATAGCCCTTCGTACATCAGCTGATATCGCAAAGTGCTGTACAGAATCCCAGCCTAAAACCCCAAACAGCAAGCAATGCAGGTGTAGAAGCACGGTGGCTAGGAAAAACTCCCTAGAAAGGCCAAAACCTAGGAAGAAACCTAGAGAGGAACCAGGCTATGTGGGGTGGCCAGTCCTCTACTGGCTGTGCCGGGTGGAGATTATAACAGAACATGGCCAAGATGTTCAAATGTTCATAAATGACCAGCATGGTCGAATAATAGTAAGGCAGAACAGTTGAAATTGGAGCAGCAGCATGGCCAGGTGGACTGGGGACAGCAAGGAGTCATCATGTAAGGTAGTCCTGGAGGCGGGTTGGGGGGGGGAGGCGGGTTGGGGGGGAGGCAGGATGGCGGGGATATAAGTTGTTGCCTTCCGGTCCTGATGATCACAAGAGTTCAGATGGCCCGATCTCTGTCCCCCAGGGCCTGTACGGCTGATTTCTCAGGGCTGTGGAGGAGCCTGCAGAATTGAGGGCTGCCGGGGACACTCGGGGAAAGTAGTGAAGGAGAAGGAAGACTGGGAGGAGAGGAGGGGTAGTGGTTTTGAGCTTGGAGGCTTAGACTGACAGGGCCAGCCCCAGGGGTAGATTGTCATTGGGGGGGCACCCTGAGTCTGGAGGTCACTGAGGTATCAGTAGAACAGGGGGATGACATTGAGATGGAGCAGGGTGGGCTGCTGGTACTGTGGGGGGCTAGTGTCCATCCCTGGGGGAGTGGTAAGAGGGGGTGTGGCAGGTGGGCGGAGGGTGTCCTCAAAGCGGAGCCCCAGGCTAGTTGTCCAGGGTGTCCAGTCAATCCAGTGTGGATGTCTCTGAGAGGCGTAGTTGTTGAGGTGAGAGACCAGGCGTACGCGGAGTGGGTCGACACTGTTCCAGCCCTCCATGATGCTTAGGTAGCGGGCCGTCTCTGACAGACACTCCCTGAAGCCCAGGCTGCGGTAGTCCTTGGCCAGGGCGTGGGCTTCAAAATACCCTACCAGGAGAGGGAGGCAGAGGGTCAGGAACAGGAATTACACAGGAGTATACAGAGCACTACACTAGAGGAACTAAAGGACATTGCGACACTTGGTCTAATTCTGTGGTGGAGCTTGGAGGATATGGCTCGTTCCCTACAAATATGCAGAAGTTTTTCTAGAAATTTACCTATCACTTTACAGGCTTTCATCTTAAATCACATCTTTGTATCGTTTTGGTATTGACTCACCTTGTCCGCTGGCAGCATGTATCATCTTCAAATGATCTACAGTAATCTGCAACATTTCAGCTTTTTCCAATTTTGACGATCCCTGTGACAAAAGGCAAACATTCGATTAGATTGTGTTACTTGTAAAATAAATCCTAACCAAAGATGTAGAAAAGGCAGAAGTTGAGATTATTCTATGAATCTAATGTCTGTATGGTATATATATATATACACACTTGTACTGTACCCTACCTGCTTCTCAAACGCACAAGTCTTTTGAGATCAGTCAGGCTGTTGATTCGGTCACGTCGCCGTTTCTCAATAATCTGTGGCTGATTTTTGAGTCTGACAGCATATCAAGGCGATGGTGAACCTCAATGGCAATATTTGGTGCATAATTATGCAGGAGTAATGTAATACTCAATCCTCTGTCGTTTTCTGGCTTTAGTTGGAGTTGTTTTCGGGGGTGACATCAAGTCATGTTCTGAAATAATGAAACACCTTTCGTAGAAACACTTGGAACAAACAGCAACGCTGCAGTCATAACAGCAACAGTACCACTGGGCAGACCACTGGTCCCAGTAGTCATATTCAGAAGCACCTGAATGCTGCTGAAAAGTTCTCAGAATAGAACAGTCCTAAATAAGCAAAGAAATTCAGGTTTTAAAGTTGTGTAATAGCTAGTTAGCAGCAGGACGCTAATATGAAGGCATCCAGGGTTTAGTTAACCCACTAGTCAGTCATGGCAGTTTTTCATCGTAGACAAATGGTCAGTTGGACATTTCTACTTGGTCACCAGTTCTCAGAATAGGTAGTGGTAGTGTGAAATCAATGTATTTTGCCAGGAACACTCAGTGTAGCGTGCTCAAAGTAAGCCAACATTAATTTATTGGAGAAAAATTGACACTGAAATGTATTGAATGTTAGCACCACCTACAACCGAAGTACTCAGGATAGACCAGAGATTTGCCCATTTGTAATCCACATGGATTACGTTTGCTGAATAGGCCTCAGCCTCCAAACTGGCCTACATATTGCAATGAAGGAAATACCACTTTTCACAAAGCAGAACTGACTTTATTGAAAGCTTCATGGGATTTTGGTACCAATTGAGTCAGTGAATTTAACATGGTAGGTATTGAACAGATAACATGCATGTTTTTGATTTGCTGGTGGGGGTCTTCAATTCAGCAGACTGGAATCACACCTCTTTCTCATAGGTCCTCAGCGCCACCACATCATCCATTACACATTTCTGGAATAGAGAGCAGTACACGCTTTAGGTCATGTAATGACAACAAGTTTCAGAACCGAGAACTCAAAATGTATTGACACATTCAGTGATGAACAAACCACCAAATACATGTTGGAATCTATATTAATTTATTCTATAACAGGCACTTTACATTATGTGAGCTAAATAATGCATTATAAATTACTTTAAGGAAACTGATGTTACTGTACCCACCACAACCCCCCAAAAAACATGCATTCATTCATTCCTATGGAGGACTGGTCCTACTGGATAGTGGCTATGGCGGACCGGTGGCAGCAAAGCCTCGCAATGGCAATGACAACACATGCAGCAGCAATCCCAGGTTTATGTAAATCATTGGGTTTATTAGCACTCGATTACCAATTAATCATTTAGTTTAAAATAATTAAGAGTGTTGCACATGACTGCAAGTGCTTATCAAGCCACGCTTACCAGCCAAAACAATACTAGATATTTTGAACACATTAGCGCGTAAAAACGCGTGCCATCCTTGTTGGTAACCCCGGGAGAACGCAATTTACAAAATGACAACGTGTATTGCATAATGATGATCACATGCAACATTGAACAATATTGCAATATCAAGCATGGACATTGCAAAATAGGCTTAAGAAAAACGTATATTTTATGTCAAACCAAGCAGAGAAGGGAATAGCAAGCAGGACATTAAACCTTACCGCAATCAATTTTCCATCTTGCAACTCCCGCTCGAGCGTGGTAGTCTTGCCGTCCCAAGTATGTTTCTGCACCAGTTTTCCGTTTTCAAAGGTCATCAGAGTCTGGAAATAGAGTAATGTCAGGAGGGCACAAATCACTAAATTTTAAAGTAATTTCATTTTTTTACAATCACTTGGAAACCACACTACTGTAACAACCGGCATGTCTATAGTGTGGCTCCTGCACCCACCTTGGTTTTCCTGTCATCTGCAGTCATCTCGTCGAATTCTTCATTCAATTTAAACTTGGCCTCTGTGGTTTTGAAAGTGCTCTGGGATTTCATTGATATTACACCGTCGTCGATGCTGAACTGCAAATTGGGCTTCGCCATATTCCCCATCTGCCGAGTAGCAAAACCCACACCTGTGAAACAAACGGATATTTATCTAATCAACTTTAGTAAGGTTCTAGATCGAAATGCAACATTGTCTTTCATTTTTTTAAACTGCTTTATTTAATAAGGTAATACTTCACCTATTGCCTTCATATATTCATCAAAAAAAATTTGAGCTAATCAACACCACAAACCACGTTAACGAACACTGCTTCGACTCTGCAATAATTATACCTGGGCCTGTTGTCATATTTGAAGCCTCATCTAGCACGTGCTTACCCATGCAAGCCAATCAAGTGCTAGATCTGGTGCTTCCATGGCAACAGAGAGGATGAGGGGCGGGGGATAAATTATTTTCGGGCAGGGACTCAGCCTGCACTGTCTTTGGCAGGGGTCTTCAACCTTTTCTTACCCAGAGACCACCTGCCAGGCAAACCGGAGACCAAGGAACCCCAATCACATGTTGGCAAAAATATATTTAAAAACATCATGTATTGTATCTTGTCTCGTCATCTGGTGAATGATCATGTCAAGGAGAAGTAATCAACATTTTCAACTGAATAGATTTGGTAGATAGTTTTGACCTCAACACATGATAGCCTAATTGGAAGAGAACTGTAAACCCTAACATAGCCAATTAGCTAGAAAGGTAACTCAAAAACATGTTCACTAAGAGCATCTGTTCAGCTGGTAAAACAGAGATTAAAGACAACAAGGATGTGTTGGCAAAAATGAATGTAAAGTCAAGAAAGCCTATCAGCAGCCAGCGGCCCTTGAAGCAATGGGTGCTTTTTGAAAGTGTGATTTGCTCAATAATAGGAATTGGAGAAAAAAAACATACACATTTATAAAATAATATATTCTCCTCTTGTCATGTTTGTCATTTATTGTCATGTCTTGTCCCTGTGCTCCCCATGCTATTCGTTTCCCTCTGCTGGTCTTGTTTGGTTCTTTCCCTCCTTCTATCCCTCTCTCTCCCCCTCCCTCTCTCACTCTCTCGCTCTCTCTTCTCTCTGTCGTTCCGTTCCTGCTCCCAGCTGTTCCTATTCCCCTAATCATCATTTAGTCTTCCCACACCTGTTCCCGATCCTTTCCCCTGATTAGAGTCCCTATTTATTCCTTTGTGATCCGTTCCTGTCCCGTCGGTTCCTTGTATTGTATTCACCATGCCGTGATTGCGTTTCGCCCTGTCCTGTCGTGTTTTTGCCGTGATTGTGTATCACCCTGTCCTGTCGTGTTTTGTGCCTTCATCAGATGCTGCGTGTGAGCAGGTGTCTCAGTCGACTACGGCCTGCGCCTACCCGAAGCGACCTGCAGTCTGTGGCCGCTTCTCCAGTTGTTTCCCCTCTACAAGTCTAGAGGATTTCTGTTATTCCGTTTTGGACTTTAATAAACTCTGTTTCTGTTAAGTCGCTTTTGGGTCCTCTTTCACCAGCATGACACCTCTTTTCTACTGTGGATATGTAATACACATTTTGTTTATTCCATTATTGCTAGTGATATTCATAAAAACATTTAAATAAATACAAATATTTTTCAATTTTTATTTATTTTAATATACTGTTCAAAAGTTTGGGGTCACATAGAAATGTCCTTGTTTGTGAATAAAACAAAACATTTTTTGCACATTTAAATAACATAAAATTTATCAGAAATACAGTGTAGACATTGTTAACATTGGAAATGACTATTGTAGCTGGAAACTTTAACTTTAAGAATTTTTATGGAATATCTACATAAATGTACAGAGGCCCATTATCAGCAACCATCACTCCTGTGTTCCAATGGCATGTTGTGTTAGCTAATTCAAGTCTATCATTTGAAAAGGCTAATTGATCATTAGAAAACCCTTTTGCAATTATGTTAGCACAGCTAAAAAATATTGTTATGATTAAAGAAGCAATAAAACTGGCATTCTTTAGACTAGTTGAGTGTCTGGAGCATCATCATTTGAGTGTCTGGAGCATCATCAAAATGGCCAGAAACAAACACCTTTCTTCTGAAATTCTATTCTTGTTCTGAGAAATGAAGGCTATTCCATGCGAGAAATTGCCAAGAAACTGAAGATCTTGTACAACGCTGTGTACTATTCCCTTCACAGAACAGAGCAAACTGGCCCTAACCAGAATAGAAAGAGCGGGAGGCCCCGGTGCACAACTGAGAAAGAGGACAAGTACATTAGAGTGTCTAGTTTGAGAAACAGACGCCTCACAAGTCTTCAACTGGCAGCTTCATTAAATAGTACCCGCAAAACACCAGTCTCAACGTCAACAGTGAAGAGGCGACTTCGGGGTGCTGGCCTTCTATGCAGAGTTGCAAAGAAAAAGCCATATCTAAGACAATAAAATATTAAGATGGGCAAAGAACACAGACACTGGACAGAGGAGCCCCACGGTGGAGGTGTCATAATACCCATTAAACTTAGAGGTCAAACAGGGAAATGGTTCCAAACCTTTTTCCACCATTCATTTCTCCCATTGGGGATTTTAGAAACACTTCAAATAAGGGCTGTGTATCGTGTAGACTTCCCCTGGTGTGACGTTTTGATAACCATGTCAATCTCTATCGGATAAGGTGACTTTTATCAATATATTCTTCTCTATTCGCTCTCAGATTCTAAAATGCTAATTAGCATCAAACTAGACATCATATCAAACTTGATTTGTCACATGCACCGAAAACAACAAGTGTAGACTTTACCGTGAAATGCTTACTTACAAGCCCTTCACCAACAGTGCAGTTTAAGAAAATATTTACCAAGTAGGCTAAAATAAAAGTAATAATACAAAGTATCACAATAAGAATAACAATAACGAGGCTTTATACAGGGGCACCGGTACAGAGTCACCGAGGCACCGAGGCACCGAGGTACCGAGGCTCCGGTACCGAGTCACTGAGGCACCGGTACAGAGTCACCCAGGCACCGGTACAGAGTCACCCAGGCACCGGTACAGAGTCACCCAGGCACCGGTACAGAGTCACCGAGGCACCGGTACAGAGTCACCGAGGCACCGGTACAGAGTCACCGAGGCACCGGTACAGAGTCACCCAGGCACCGGTACAGAGTCACCGAGGCACCGGTACCGAGTGAATACAGTAGTATAAGTCTATATACAGCATGTGCAAATGAGGTGGGATAAGGGAGGTGAGGTAAAAAAATAGGCCATAGTGGTGAAGTAATTACAATATAGAAATTAAACACTGGAATGGTAGATGTGCAGAAGATGAATGAGCAAGTAGAGATACTGGGGTGCAAAGGAGCAAGATAAATGAATAAATACAGTATGAGGATGAGGTAGTTGGATGGTCTATTTACAGATGGGCTATGTAAAGGTGCAGTCATCTGTGAGTTGCTCTGTGAGCTGGTGCTTAAAGCTAGTGAGAGGGAGATATGAGTCTCCAGCTTCAACTTTTGGTCCTTGACTCTGTATCATGCAAGATTACAAATCCTAAACGTCATCTGTAGCTGACATCTTTGCTAACAGGTATTGTGTCAATTTAAAACGTGCACGACAGTTAACAGATTTGTCAATTTAAAAACAGTTTTCCAATTTATTAATCTATTCATTACTACATTTAGCTAACCTTAGATAGCTAATCCAGAGATTCTTACCTTTGATTCGTTTCAGTAGTCCCGTCAAGATCCTCATGGCATGTGTAGTTTATGATAGACACATTAGCCACTAATTAGCATTTCATTTTTGGTAAATGTATTGATAAAAGTCACCTTGTCCTAGTGAGATTTACGCAGTTATCAAAAATCACACCAGGGTAAGCCTACACAAACCACAACTCTTATTTTCAGTGTTTCTAAAATCCTCTATGGGGAAAAATTAATAGTTGGGAAATTATTGGAACCATTTCCTTGATTGACCGCTAGTTTTTATGGGTATTATGCCTCATACTGGGGTACTTTATCTCCACCCTGCAAATTCTATTAAATTATGTTCTATTCTATTTTGTTCTGTTCTATTCTGTTATGTTATGTTCTATTCTATTCTGTTCTGTCCTGTTCTAATAATTTCTGTTCTGTTATGTTCTGTTCTGTTATGTTCTATTCTGTTCTGTTATGTTCTAGTCTGTTATGTTCTATTCTGTTCTAATAATTTCTGTTCTGTTATGTTCTGTTCTGTTATGTTCTATTCTGTTCTGTTATGTTCTATTCTGTTCTGTTATGTTCTGTTCTGTTATGTTCTATTCTGTTATGTTCTATTCTGTTCTGTTATGTTCTATTCTATTCTATTCTATTCTGTTCTGTTCTATTCTATTCTGTTATGTTCTATTCTATTCTATTCTGTTCTGTTCTATTCTATTCTGTTATGTTCTATTCTATTCTGTTCTGTTCTATTCTATTCTATTCTGTTATGTTCTATTCTGTTCTGTTCTGTTCTGTTCTGCTCTGGCAGCTCGTGCTTAAAGCTAGTGAGAGGGAGATATGAGTCTCCAGCTTCAGCTTTTGGTCCTAGACTCGGTATCATGCAAGACTACAAATCCTGCACGTCATCTGTAGCTGACATCTTTGGTAACAGGTTTTGTGTCAATTTAAAATGTGCACAAGACAGTTCACAGATTTGTCAATTTAAAAACAGTTTTCCAATTTATTAATCTATTCATTACTACATTTTGTCATGCAGGTGAAAGAGGACCCAAAAGCGACTTGGCGAAAACAGAGTCTTTAATCCAGTAAAGTAAATACAATCAAAAAAACACAACTTTCACTCGAAAAGACGAGGACAAACTGGAGACTCGATCTTGAACAGCAGGTGAACAGCAGGTTGCCTCGGGAAGGCACTTGAACCAAACAGACTCAGACACCTGCTCACCACGCAGCATCTGAGGAAAACACGACATGACAGGGCGATACACAAACACAGCACGGTGAATTCTAGACAAGGAACCGACAGGGCAGAAACGAATAACAAGGAGAGAAATAGGGACTCTAATCAGGGAAAAGGATCGGGAACAGGTGTGGGAAGACTAAATGATTGATTAGGGGAATAGGAACAGCTGGGAGCAGGAACGGAACGATAGAGAGAAGAGAGAGCGGGAGAGTGAGAGAGGGAGGGGAGAGAGAGGGATAGAAAGAGGGAAAGAACCTAATAAGACCAGCAGAGGGAAACGAATAGAAGGAAGCACAGGGACAAGACAAGATAATAAATGACAAAACATGACAGTACCCCCCCACTCACCGAGCGCCTCCTGGCGCACTCGAGGAGGAATCCTGGCGGCAACGGAGGAAATCATCAATGAGTGAACGGTCCAGCACGTCCCGAGACGGAACCCAACTCCTCTCCTCAGGACCGTAACCCTCCCAATCCACTAAGTATTGGTGACCCCGTCCCGAGAACGCATGTCCATGATCTTATGTACCTTGTAAATAGGTGCGCTCTCGACAAGGACGGGAGGGGGGAGGGAAGACGAACGGGAGTGCGAAGAAAGGGCTTGACACAGGAGACATGGAAGACAGGATGGACGCGACGAAGATGTCGCGGAAGAAGCAGTCGCACAGCGACAGGATTGACGACCTGGGAGACACGGAAAGGACCAATGAACCGCGGAGTCAACTTACGAGAAGCTGTCGTAAGAGGAAGGTTGCGAGTGGAAAGCCACACTCTCTGGCCGCAACAATACCTTGGACTCTTAATCCTGCGTTTATTGGCGGCTCTCACAGTCTGTGCCCTGTAACGGCAAAGTGCAGACCTCACCCTCCTCCAGGTGCGCTCACAACGTTGGACAAACGCTTGAGCGGAGGGAACGCTGGACTCGGCAAGCTGGGATGAGAACAGAGGAGGCTGGTAACCCAGACTACTCTGAAACGGAGATAACCCGGTAGCAGACGAAGGAAGCGAATTGTGAGCGTATTCTGCCCAGGGAGCTGTTCTGCCCAAGACGCAGGGTTTCTGAAAGAAAGGCTGCGTAGTATGCGACCAATCGTCTGATTGGCCCTCTCTGCTTGACCGTTAGACTGGGGATGAAACCCGGAAGAGAGACTGACGGACGCACCAATCAAACGACAGAACTCCCTCCAAAACTGTGACGTGAATTGCGGGCCTCTGTCTGAAACGGCGTCTAACGGGAGGCCATGAATTCTGAATACATTCTCGATAATGATTTGTGCCGTCTCCTTAGCGGAAGGAAGTTTAGCGAGGGAATGAAATGTGCCGCCTTAGAGAACCTATCGACAACCGTAAGAATCACAGTCTTCCCCGCAGACAAAGGCAGACCGGTAATGAAGTCTAGGGCGATGTGAGACCATGGTCGAGAAGGAATGGGGAGCGGTCTGAGACGACCGGCAGGAGGAGAGTTACCCGACTTAGTCTGCGCGCAGTCCGAACAAGCAGCCACGAAACGGCGCGTGTCACGCTCCTGAGTCGGCCACCAAAAGCGTTGGCGAATAGACGCAAGAGTGCCTCGAACACCGGGATGACCAGCTAACTTGGCAGAGTGAGCCCACTGAAGAACAGCCAGACGAGTGGAAACAGGAACGAAAAGGAGGTTACTAGGACAAGCGCGCGGCGACGCAGTGTGCGTGAGTGCTTGCTTAACCTGTCTTTCAATTCCCCAGACTGTTAACCCGACAACACGCCCATAAGGAAGAATCCCCTCGGGATCAGTAGAAGCCACAGAAGAACTAAACAGACGGGATAAGGCATCAGGCTTGGTGTTCTTGCTACCCGGACGGTAAGAAATCACAAACTTGAAACGAGCGAAAAACAACGCCCAACGAGCTTGACGGGCATTAAGTCGTTTGGCAGAACGGATGTACTCAAGGTTCTTATGGTCTGTCCAAACGACAAAAGGAACGGTCGCCCCCTCCAACCACTGTCGCCATTCGCCTAGGGCTAAGCGGATGGCGAGCAGTTCACGGTTACCCACATCATAGTTGCGCTCAGATGGCGACAGGCGATGAGAAAAATAAGCGCAAGGATGAACCTTATCGTCAGACTGGAAGCGCTGGGATAGAATGGCTCCCACGCCTACCTCTGAAGCGTCAACCTCGACAATGAATTGTCTAGTGACGTCAGGAGTAACGAGGATAGGAGCGGACGTAAAACGTTCTTTTAGAAGATCAAAAGCTCCCTGGGCGGAACCGGACCACTTAAAACACGTCTTGACAGAAGTAAGAGCTGTGAGAGGGGCAGCAACTTGACCGAAATTACGAATGAAACGCCGATAGAAATTAGCGAAACCTAAAAAGCGCTGCAACTCGACACGTGACCTTGGAACGGGCCAATCACTGACAGCTTGGACCTTAGCGGAATCCATCTGAATGCCTTCAGCGGAAATAACGGAACCGAGAAAAGTAACGGAGGAGACATGAAAAGAGCACTTCTCAGCCTTTACGTAGAGACAATTCTCTAAAAGGCGCTGTAGAACACGTCGAACGTGCTGAACATGAATCTCGAGTGACGGAGAAAAAATCAGGATATCGTCAAGATAGACAAAAACAAAGATGTTCAGCATGTCTCTCAGAACATCATTAACTAATGCCTGAAAAACAGCTGGCGCATTGGCGAGACCGAACGGCAGAACCCGGTACTCAAAATGCCCTAACGGAGTGTTAAACGCCGTTTTCCACTCGTCCCCCTCTCTGATGCGCACGAGATGGTAAGCGTTACGAAGGTCCAACTTAGTAAAGCACCTGGCTCCCTGCAGAATCTCGAAGGCTGATGACATAAGGGGAAGCGGATAACGATTCTTAACCGTTATGTCATTCAGCCCTCGATAATCCACGCAGGGGCGCAGAGTACCGTCCTTCTTCTTAACAAAAAGAACCCCGCCCCGGCCGGAGAGGAAGAAGGCACTATGGTACCGGCGTCAAGAGACACAGACAAATAATCCTTGAGAGCCTTACGTTCGGGAGCCGACAGAGAGTATAGTCTACCCCGAGGGGGAGTGGTCCCCGGAAGGAGATCAATACTACAATCATACGACCGGTGAGGAGGAAGGGAGTTGGCTCGGGACCGACTGAAGACCGTGCGCAGATCATGATATTCCTCCGGCACTCCTGTCAAATCGCCAGGTTCCTCCTGAGAAGTAGGGACAGAAGAAACGGGAGGGATGGCAGACATTAAACACTTCACATGACAAGAAACGTTCCAGGATAGGATAGAATTACTAGACCAATTAATAGAAGGATTATGACATACTAGCCAGGGATGACCCAAAACAACAGGTGTAAACGGTGAACGAAAAATCAAAAAAGAAATAGTCTCACTGTGGTTACCAGATACTGTGAGGGTTAACGGTAGTGTCTCAAATCTGATACTGGGAAGATGACTACCATCTAAGGCGAACATGGGCGTAGGCTTCTCTAACTCTCTGAAAGGAATGTCATGTTTCCGAACCCATGCTTCGTCCATGAAACAACCCTCAGCCCCAGAGTCTATCAAGGCACTACATGTAGCACCCGAACCGGTCCAGCGTAGATGGACCGACAAAGTAGTACAGGACTTTGATGGAGAGACTTGAGTAGTTGCGCTCACCTGTAGCCCTCCGCTTACAGATGAGCTCTGGCTTTTACTGGACATGAATTAACAAAATGTCCAGCAACTCCGCAATAGAGGCACAGGCGGTTGGTGATCCTCCGTTCCCTCTCCTTAGTCGAGATGCGAATCCCTCCCAGCTGCATGGGCTCAGTCTCTGAGCCAGAGGAGGGAGATGGTTGCGATGCGGAGCAGGGAAACACCGTTGATGCGAGCTCTCTTCCACGAGCCCGGTGACGAAGATCTACCCGTCGTTCTATGCGGATGGCGAGAGCAATCAAAGAGTCCACATCTGAAGGAACCTCCCGGGAGAGAATCTCATCCTTAACCACTGCGTGGAGTCCCTCCAGAAAACGAGCGAGCAGCGCCGGCTCGTTCCACTCACTAGAGGCAGCAAGAGTGCGAAACTCAATAGAATAATCCGTTATGGACCGTTCACCTTGGCATAAGGAAGCCAGGGCCCTAGAAGCCTCCCTACCAAAAACTGAACGGTCAAAAACCCGAATCATCTCCTCTTTAAAGTTCTGGAACTTGTTAGAGCAATCAGCCCTTGCCTCCCAGATAGCTGTGCCCCATTCTCGAGCCCG
The DNA here is from genome assembly GCF_021184085.1 of Oncorhynchus gorbuscha. Classification (NCBI taxonomy): domain Eukaryota; kingdom Metazoa; phylum Chordata; class Actinopteri; order Salmoniformes; family Salmonidae; genus Oncorhynchus; species Oncorhynchus gorbuscha. Next base: position 68,780 of record NW_025746525.1, read on the forward strand.
GCCAGTAAGGAGTGAAATGACGTAAGCAACCCGAGCTCTCTCTCTAGAGTATGTGTTGGGTTGGAGAGAGAACACAATCTCACACTGCGTGAGAAAGGAGCGGCACTCAGTGGGCTGCCCGGAGTAGCAAGGTGGGTTATTAACCCTAGGTTCTGGAGGCTCGGCAGGCCAGGAAGTAACAGGTGGCACGAGACGTAGACTCTGGAACTGTCCAGAGAGGTCGGAAACCTGAGCGGCCAGGTTCTCCACGGCATGGCGAGCAGCAGACACTTCCTGCTCGTGTCTGCCGAGCATGGCTCCTTGGATCTCGACGGCAGTGTAACGAGCGTCTGAAGTCGCTGGGTCCATTCCTTGGTCGGTTCCTTCTGTCATGCAGGTGAAAGAGGACCCAAAAGCGACTTGGCGAAAACAGAGTCTTTAATCCAGTAAAGTAAATACAATCAAAAAACACAACTTTCACTCGAAAAGACGAGGACAAACTGGAGACTCGATCTTGAACAGCAGGTGAACAGCAGGTTGCCTCGGGAAGGCACTTGAACCAAACAGACTCAGACACCTGCTCACCACGCAGCATCTGAGGAAAACACGACATGACAGGGCGATACACAAACACAGCACGGTGAATTCTAGACAAGGAACCGACAGGGCAGAAACGAATAACAAGGAGAGAAATAGGGACTCTAATCAGGGAAAAGGATCGGGAACAGGTGTGGGAAGACTAAATGATTGATTAGGGGAATAGGAACAGCTGGGAGCAGGAACGGAACGATAGAGAGAAGAGAGAGCGGGAGAGTGAGAGAGGGAGGGGGAGAGAGAGGGATAGAAAGAGGGAAAGAACCTAATAAGACCAGCAGAGGGAAACGAATAGAAGGAAGCACAGGGACAAGACAAGATAATAAATGACAAAACATGACACATTTAGCTAACCTTAGATAGCTAATCCAGAGGTTCTTACCTTTGATTCGTTTCAGCAGTCCCGTCCAGATCCTCATGGCATGTGTAGTTTATGATAGACACATTAGCCACTAATTAGCATTTAATTTTTGGCAAATGTATTGATAAAAGTCACCTTGTCCTAGAGAGATTTACGCAGTTATCAAAAATAACACCAGGGTAAGCCTACACGAACCACAACTTTTATTTTAAGTGTTTCTAAAATACTCTATGGGAAAAATTAATGGTGGGGAAATTATTGGAACCATTTCCTTGATTGACCGCTAGTTTTTATGGGTATTATGACTCATACTGGGGTACTTTATCTCCACCCTGCAAATTCTATTAAATTATGTTCTGTTATGTTCTGTTCTATTCTCATCTGTTCTGTCCTGTTCTATTCTATTCTGTTCTGTTCTGTTCCTTTCTCTTCTGTTCTGTCCTGTTCTATTCTATTGTAAAGCAGTGAGGTCCATTGAGCCAGCAGATGGAGGCAGTGAACACCATATTGAACGACATTTTTCACAGAAAAACTCCAGATTTTCATCCAACAAAGTTTGTCCGACTGAGTAACAGATTGTAAAGAACAGGGGAGGGAAGAAATATCTTGAGGGACCTGCATGGTTACTGTTACTAACATGATGGTCCTTTATGTACACTGAACAGTTCATGACTCCAGGTCCAATAACATACATTTCAAAATAGCTTTTTAAGTTTTGTGATTGTATGTTCATAAATGGTAGAATATGGCTCTTTTTTAATTTCCTGAAAAGTTTCAGTTTTATAGATATGTGTTTTCTTTCCGCTGGGACGCTGTAAACCTTTACACTAATGATCTGGCTGCAGCAAGTCTCCATCACTAGTATTCTACTGATATACAATGGTCTCTAGTGGATACATTGCATACTACTACAGCAGGAACTTAAAGGGCACATCGAGTGACCGTGTCCCAAATTGCACCCTATTCCCTACTGTACACTACTTTTGACCAGAGCCCCATGAGCCCTTGAAGCCTAGCCTGTGTCATCCAGCTGCCATCTTTCCCTCAATCTTGGCCACACTATAGTCTCCTGCCATATTAGTGGGGTCAGACCAGACCATATTAGTGGGGTCAGACCAGACCATATTAGTGGGGTCAGACCAGACCATATTAGTGGGGTCAGACCAGGCCATATTAGTGGGGTCAGACCAGACCATATTAGTGGGGTCAGACCAGACCATATTAGTGGGGTCAGACCAGACCATATTAGTGGGGTCAGACCAGGCCATATTAGTGGGGTCAGACCAGACCATAGTAGTGGGGTCAGACCAGACCATAGTAGTGGGGTCAGACCAGACCATATTAGTGGGGTCAGACCAGGCCATATTAGTGGGGTCAGACCAGACCATATTAGTGGGGTCAGACCAGACCATATTAGTGGGGTCAGACCAGGCCATATTAGTGGGGTCAGACCAGTCCATATTAGTGAGGTCAGACCAGACCATATTAGTGGGGTCAGACCAGGCCATATTAGTGGGGTCAGACCAGACCATATTAGTGGGGTCAGACCAGACCATATTAGTGGGGTCAGACCAGACCATATTAGTGGGGTCAGACCAGGCCAGTCCATATGAGTGGGGTTAATGGGCATTGATGATTTCCTTTTAATCAATTCCTGGGTATTAATGGAGGCAACAATGGCTCTAAAACTAGGTGTCTCGACCAACCCTCATCTCATCAACCCAGAACCAAAATCTTGTGTCTGTCCGAGAGATTACAACCAGTCAGCCAGCTAGTCAGTCAGACAGATTCTCTGCTATATTACTGTTAGCTACCACTTTAATCATATATAAAACACAGTACATACAGATGTAGGATCTTAATTTGAGCTAGTTTGTTACAACAGGAAAATAATCCTGCAGCAATAGAACAGATTATAATTAATGGACATTTTTGTAGGGGTTGATACCTTTCTCTGCAGGGCAAATCAAGTCTGAAATTTCAATGTGGAAATTACACTTCAGAAGTATTTTTAAAGCTCAAATACAACACAAGTTTGAATTTCCTGCTGTGTAGGACAACACTCAGCAACAGAAGAGTGATCAAATGAAGAGCCAACATCTGTATGCAACTCCTTCATTCACCTAAAACCAAGAGAATGAGGCAGTTGAAACTGATAAATGATTTTATTTGAAGTGATGTGGGAAGTGGACAACATACTAAGCCCCACAACAGTTCATAGGTAAAACACATGAATCCTGAGCATTGATCAAATAAACATGCATTCTTACAACCTCAGTTTATTGGTACAAAAATATTACAAAACTACGTTTTTTCAAAGTTGCTTTCTATATAAAGCATGTTCGACAATCCCATATAGACATAACTAAAGTATTAGCAGATCCAGGTCATGTTTAACTCTATTTGTGATACATTGCAGGTGTATTTGTTCTTTTTCAAAGCTGCATGAGTTCTATTTTTACAATATTATATTTGACCTACAAATACCCCAAAACCCTTCTCTTAGTGCACTCTGATAATGAACCAAATATAATCAGTTTTGTGGACATGAAACAATAGTCAGTTCTTTCCTACCTTGGATGCCATATCTGGGCTCACAACAAATCAAATCAAATTTATTTATATAGCCCTTCGTACATCAGCTGATATCGCAAAGTGCTGTACAGAAACCCAGCCTAAAACCCCAAACAGCAAGCAATGCAGGTGTAGAAGCACAGTGGCTAGGAAAAACTCCCTAGAAAGGCCAAAACCTAGGAAGAAACCTAGAGAGGAACCAGGCTATGTGGGGTGGCCAGTCCTCTACTGGCTGTGCCGGGTGGAGATTATAACAGAACATGGCCAAGATGTTCAAATGTTCATAAATGACCAGCATGGTCAAATAATAGTAAGGCAGAACAGTTGAAACTGGAGCAGCAGCATGGCCAGGTGGACTGGGGACAGCAAGGAGTCATCATGTAAGGTTGGGGGGGGAGGCGGGTTGGAGGGGAGGCGGGTTGGGGGAGGCGGGTTGGGGGAGGGGGGTTGGGGGGAGGCGGGTTGGCGGGGATATAAGTTGTTGCCTTCCGGTCCTGATGATCACAAGAGTTCAGATGGCCCGATCTGTCCCCCAGGGCCTGTACGGCTGATTTCTCAGGGCTGTGGAGGAGCCTGCAGAATTGAGGGCTGCCGGGGACACTCGGGGAAAGTAGTGAAGGAGAAGGAAGACTGGGAGGAGAGGGGTAGTGGTTTTGAGCTTGGGGGCTTAGACTGACAGGGCCAGCCCCAGGGGTAGATTGTCATTGGGGGGCACCCTGAGTCTGGAGGTCACTGAGGTATCAGTAGAACAGGGGGATGACATTGAGGAGATGGAGCAGGGTGGGCTGCTGGTACTGTGGGGGGCTAGTGTCCATCCCTGGGGGAGTGGTAAGAGGGGGTGTGGCAGGTGGGCGGAGGGTGTCCTCAAAGCGGAGCCCCAGGCTAGTTGTCCAGGGTGTCCAGTCAATCCAGTGTGGATGTCTCAGAGGCGTAGTTGTTGAGGTGAGAGACCAGGCGTAAGCGGAGTGGGTCGACACTGTTCCAGCCCTCCATGATGCTTAGGTAGCGGGCCATCTCTGACAGACACTCCCTGAAGCCCAGGCTGCGGTAGTCCTTGGCCAGGGCGTGGGCTTCAAAATACCCTACCAGGAGAGGGAGGCAGAGGGTCAGGAACAGGAATTACACAGGAGTATACAGAGCACTACACTAGAGGAACTAAAGGACATGGAGACACTTGGTCTAATTCTGTGGTGGAGCTTGGAGGATATGGCTCATTCCCTACAAATATGCAGAAGTTTTTCTAGAAGTTTACCTATCACTTTACAGGCTTTCATCTTAAATCACATCTTTGTATCGTTTTGGTATTGACTCACCTTGTCCGCTGGCAGCATGTATCATCTTCAAATGATCCACAGTAATCTGCAACATTTCAGCTTTTTCCAATTTTGACGATCCCTGTGACAAAAGGCAAACATTCGATTAGATTGTGTTACTTGTAAAATAAATCCTAACCAAAGATGTAGAAAAGGCAGAAGTTGAGATTATTCTATGAATCTAATGTCTGTATGGTGTATATATATATATATATATATACACACACATTTACTGTACCCTACCTGCTTCTCAAACGCACAAGTCTTTTGAGATCAGTCAGGCTGTTGTTTCGGTCACGTCGCCGTTTCTCAATCATCTGTGGCTGATTTTTGAGTCTCTGACAGCATATCAAGGCGATGGTGAACCTCAATGGCAATATTTGGTGCATAATTATGCAAGAGTAATGTAATACTCAATCCTCTGTAGTTCTGGCTTTAGTTGGAGTTGTTTTCGGGGGTGACATCAAGTCATGTTCTGAAATAATCAAACACCTTTCGTAGAAACACTTGGAACAAACAGCAACGCTGCAGTCATAACAGCACCACTGGGCAGACCACTGGTCCCAGTAGTCATATTCAGAAGCACCTGAATGCTGCTGAAAAGTTCAGAATAGAACAGTCCTAAATAGGCAAAGAAATTCAGGTTTTAAAGTTGTGTAATAGCTAGTTAGCAGCAGGACGCTAATATGAAGGCATCCAGGGTTTAGTTAACCCACTAGTCAGTCATGGCAGTTTTTCATCGTAGACAAATGGTCAGTTGGACATTTCTACTTTATCACCAGTTCTCAGAATAGGTAGTGTGAAATCAATGTATTTTGCCAGGAACACTCAGTGTAGCATGCTCAAAGTAAGCCAACATTAATTTATTGGAGAAAAATTGACACTGAAATGTATTGAATGTTAGCACCACCTACAACCGAAGTAGTCAGGATAGACCAGAGATTTGCCCGTTTGTAATCCACATGGATTACGTTTGCTGAATAGGCCTCAGCCTCCAAACTGGCCTACATATTGCAATGAAGGAAATACCACTTTTCACAAAGCAGAACTGACTTTATTGAAAGCTTCATGGGATTTTGGTACCAATTGAGTCAGTGAATTTAACATGGTAGGTATTGAACAGATAACATGCATGTTATTGATTTGCTGGTGGGGGTCTTCAATTCAGCAGGCTGGAATCACACCTCTTTCTCATAGGTCCTCAGCGCCACCACATCATCCATTACACATTTCTAGAATAGAGAGCAGTACACGCTTTAGGTCATGTAATGACAACAAGTTTCAGAACCGAGAACTCAAAATGTATTGATACATTCAGTGACGAACAAACCACCAAATACATGTTGGAATCTATATTAATTTATTCTATAACAGGCACTTTACATTATGTGAGCTAAATAATGCATTATAAATTACTTTAAGGAAACTGATGTTACTGTACCCACTACAACCCCCAAAAACATGCATTCATTCCTATGGAGGACTGGTCCTACTGGATAGTGCCTATGGCGGACCGGTGGCAGCAAAGCCTCGCAATGGCAATGCCAATACATGCAGCAGCAATCCCAGGTTTATGTAAATCATTGGGTTTATTAGCACTCGATTACCATTTAATCATTTAGTTTAAAATAATTAAGAAGAGTGTTGCACATGACTGCAAGTGCTTATCAAGCCACGCTTCCCAGCCCAAACTATAAAGGACATTTTGAACACATTAGCGCGTAAAAACGCGTGCCATCCTTGTTGGTAACCCCGGGAGAACGCAATTTACTAGATGACAACCTGCATTGCATAATGATGATCACATGCAACATTGAACAATATTGCAATATCAAGCATGGACATTGCAAAATAGGCTTATGAAAAACGCATATTTTTGTCAAACCAAGCAGAGAAGGGAATAGCAAGCAGGACATTAAACCTTACCGCAATCAATTTTCCATCTTGCAACTCCCGCTCGAGCGTGGTAGTCTTGCCGTCCCAAGTTTGTTTCTGCACCAGTTTTCCGTTCTCAAAGGTCATCAGAGTCTGGAAATAGAGTAATGTCAGGAGGGCACAACTCACTAAATTTTAAAGTAATTTCTTTTTTTACAATCACTTGGAAACCACACTACTGTAACAACCGGCATGTCTATAGTGTGGCTCCTGCACCCACCTTGGTTTTCCTGTCATCTGCAGTCATCTCGTCGAATTCTTCATTCAATTTAAACTTGGCCTCTGTGGTTTTGAAAGTGCTCTGGGATTTCATTGATATTACACCGTCGTCGATGCTGAACTGCAAATTGGGCTTCGCCATATTCCCCATCTGCCGAGTAGCAAAACCCACACCTGTGAAACAAACGGATATTTATCTAATCAACTTTAGTAAGGTTCTAGATCGAAATGCAACATTGTCTTTCATTTAAAAACTACTTTATTTAATAAGGTAAGACTTCACCTATTGCCTTCATATATTCATCAAAATTCTCACTGGAAGTCATCTTCCAAGTTCCAACGAATGCCTCGACCATGTTGTAAATTTGAGCTAATCAACACCACAAACCACGTTAACGAACACTGCTTCGACTCTGCAATAATTACACCTGGGCCTGTTGTCATATTTGAAGCCTCATCTAGCACGTGCTTACCCATGCAAGCCAATCAAGTGCTAGATCTGGTGCTTCCATGGCAACAGAGAGGATGAGGGGCGGGGGATAAATTATTTTCGGGCAGGGACTCAGCCTGCACTGTCTTTGACAGGGGTCTTCAACCTTTTCTTACCCAGGGACCCCTGCCAGGCAAACCGGAGACCAAGGAACCCCAATCACATGTTAGCAAAAATATATTTAAAAACATCATGTATTGTATCTTGTCTCGTCATCTGGTGAATGATCATGTCAAGGAGAAGTAATCAACATTTTCAACTGAATAGATTTGGTAGATAGTTTTGACCTCAACACATGATAGCCTAATTGGAAGAGAACTGTAAACCCTAACATAGCCAATTAGCTAGAAAGGTAACTCAAAAACATTTTCACTAAGAGCAGCTGTTCAGCTGGTAAAACAGAGATTAAAGACAACAAGGATGTGTTGGCAAAAATGAATGTAAAGTCAAGAAAGTCTATCAGCAGCCAGCGGCCCTTGAAGCAATGGGTGCTTTTTGAAAGTGTGATTTGCTCAATAATAGGAATTGGAGAAAAAAACATACACATTTATAAAATAATATATTCTCCTCTTTTCTACTGTGGATATGTAATACACATTTTGTTTATTCCATTATTGCTAGCGATATTCATAAAAACATTTAAATCAATTCAAATATTTTTAACTTTTTTATTTATTTTAATATATACACTACTGTTAAAATTTTGGGGTCAAATAGAAATGTCCTTGTTTGTGAAAAAAACAACACATTTTTTGCACATTTAAATAACATAAAATTGATCAGAAATACAGTGTAGACATTGTTAACGTTGTAAATGACTATTGTAGCTGGAAACTTTAAAATTTTTATGGAATATCTACATAGGTGTACAGAGGCCCATTATCAGCAACCATCACTCACTCCTGTGTTCCAATGGCACGTTGTGTTAGCTAATTCAAGTCTATCATTTGAAAAGGCTAATTGATCATTAGAAAACCCTTTTGCAATTATGTTAGCACAGCTAAAAAATATTGTTATGATTAAAGAAGCAATAAAACTGGCATTCTTTAGACTAGTTGAGTGTCTGGAGCATCATCATTTGAGTGTCTGGAGCATCATCAAAATGGCCAGAAACAAAGACCTTTCTTCTGAAATTCTATTCTTCTTCTGAGAAATGAAGGCTATTCCATGCGAGAAATTGCCAAGAAACTGAAGATCTTGTATAACGCTGTGTACTATTCCCTTCACAGAACAGAGCAAACTGGCCCTAACCAGAATAGAAAGAGTGGGAGGCCCCGGTGCACAACTGAGCAAGAGGACAAGTACATTAGAGTGTCTAGTTTGAGAAACAGACGCCTCACAAGTCTTCAACTGGCAGCTTCATTAAATAGTACCCGCAAAACACCAGTCTCAACGTCAACAGTGAAGAGGCGACTTCGGGGTGCTGGCCTTCTATGCAGAGTTGCAAAGAAAAAGCCATATCTAAGACAATAAAAGATTAATATGGGCAAAGAACACAGACACTGGACAGAGGAGCCCCACGGTGGAGGTGTCATAATACCCATTAAACTTAGAGGTCAAACAGGGAAATGGTTCCAAACGTTTTTCCACCATTCATTTCTCCCATTGGGGATTTTAGAAACACTTCAAATAAGGGCTGTGTATCGTGTAGACTTCCCCTGGTGTGACGTTTTGATAACCATGTCAATCTCTATCGGACAAGGTGACTTTTATCAATATATTCTTCTCTATTTGCTCTCAGATTCTAAAATGCTAATTAGCATCAAACTAGACATCATATCAAACTTGATTTGTCACATGCACCGAATATAACAAGTGTAGACTTTACCGAGAAATGCTTACTGACAAGCCCTTCACCAACAGTGCAGTTCAAGAAAATATTTACCAAGTAGGCTAAAATAAAAGTAATAATACAAAGTATCACAATAAGAAAAACAATATCGAGGCTTTATACAGGGGGCACCGGTACAGAGTCACCGAGGCACCGGTACAGAGTCACCCAGGCACCGGTACAGAGTCACCCAGGCACCGGTACAGAGTCACCGAGGCACCGAGGTACCGAGGCTCCGGTACCGAGTCACTGAGGCACCGGTACAGAGTTACCCAGGCACCGGTACAGAGTCACTGAGGCACCGGTACAGAGTCACCGAGGCACCGGTACAGAGTCACCGAGGCACCGGTACAGAGTCACCCAGGCACCGGTACAGAGTCACCCAGGCACCGGTACAGAGTCACCGAGGCACCGGTACAGAGTCACTGAGGCACCGGTACAGAGTCACTGAGGCACCGGTACAGAGTCACCCAGGCACCGGTCGAGTCACCAGGCACCGGCAACAGAGTCACCCAGGCACCGGTACAGAGTCACTGAGGCACCGGTACAGAGTCACCCAGGCACCGGTACAGAGTCACCCAGGCACCGGTACAGAGTCACCGAGGCACCGGTACAGAGTCACCGAGGCACCGGTACAGAGTCACCCAGGCACCGGTACAGAGTCACCGAGGCACCGGTACAGAGTCACCCAGGCACCGGTACAGAGTCACCCAGGCACCAGTACAGAGTCACCGAGGCACCGGTACAGAGTCACCGAGGCACCGGTACAGAGTCACCAGGCACCGGTACAGAGTCACTGAGGCACCGGTACAGAGTCACCCAGGCACCGGTACAAGTCACCGAGGCACCGGTACAGAGTCACCCAGGCACCGGTACAGAGTCACCGAGGCACCGGTACAGAGTCACCCAGGCACCGGTACAGAGTCACTGAGGCACCGGTACAGAGTCACCCAGGCACCGGTACAGAGTCACCGAGGCACCGGTACAGAGTCACCCAGGCACCGGTACAGAGTCACCCAGGCACCGGTACCGAGTGTGCGGGGGTACAGGTCACCGAGTCAAAGAGGCACCGAGGCACCGGTACCGAGTGTGCGGGGGTACAGGTCACCGAGTCAAAGAGGCACCGAGGCACCGGTACCGAGTGTGCGGGGGTACAGGTCACAGAGTCACCCAGGCACCGGTACCGAGTGTGCGGGGGTACAGGTCACAGAGTCACCCAGGCACCGGTACCGAGTGAATACAGTAGTAAAAGTCTATATACAGCATGTGCAAATGAGGTGGGATAAGGGAGGTGAGGTAAAAAATAGGCCATAGTGGTGAAGTAATTACAATATAGCAATTAAACACTGGAATGGTAGATGTGCAGAAGATGAATGAGCAAGTAGAAATACTGGGGTGCAAAGGAGCAAGATAAATGAATAAATACAGTATGAGGATGAGGTAGTTGGATGGTCTATTTACAAATGGGCTATGTAAAGGTGCAGTCATCTGTGAGTTGCTCTGTGAGCTGGTGCTTAAAGCTAGTGAGAGGGAGATATGAGTCTCCAGCTTCAACTTTTGGTCCTTGACTCTGTATCATGCAAGATTACAAATCCTAAACGTCATCTGTAGCTGACATCTTTGCTAACAGGTATTGTGTCAATTTAAAACGTGCACGACAGTTAACAGATTTGTCAATTTAAAAACAGTTTTCCAATTTATTAATCTATTCATTACTACATTTAGCTAACCTTAGATAGCTAATCCAGAGATTCTTACCTTTGCTTCGTTTCAGCAGTCCCGTCCAGATCCTCATGGCATGTGTAGTTTATGATAGACACATTAGCCACTAATTAGCATTTCATTTTTCGGTGGTAAATACAGGCACATTTATTGATAAAAGTCACCTTGTCCTAGAGAGATTTACACAGTTATCAAAAATCACACCAGAGTAAGCCTACACGAACCACAACTATTATTTTAAGTGTTTCTAAAATCCTCTATGGAAAAAATTAATGGTGGGGAAATTATTGGAACCATTTCCTTGATTGACCGCTAGTTTTTATGGGTATTATGACTCATACTGGGGTACTTTATCTCCACCCTGCAAATTATATTAAATGTTATGTTCTGTTATTTTGTTCTGTTCTATTATTTTCTGTCCAGTTCTGTTCTATTCTGTTTTGTTCTGTTCCGTTCTATTATTTTCTGTTCTGTCCTGTTCTACTCTATTCTGTTATGTTCTATTCTGTTCTATTAATTTCTATTCTGTTCTGTTCTGTTATATGCTGTTCTGTTCTATTCTATTCTGTTCTATTAATTTCTATTCTGTTCTGTTCTATTCTGTTCTATTAATTTATATTCTGTTCTGTTCTGTTATATGCTGTTCTGTTCTATTCTATTCTGTTCTATTAATTTCTATTCTGTTCTGTTCTATTCTGTTCTATTAATTTCTATTCTGTTCTGTTCTATTCTATTCTGTTCTATTAATTTCTATTCTGTTCTGTTCTATTCTGTTCTATTCTATTCTGTTTTATTAATTTCTATTCTGTTCTGTTCTATTCTGTTCTATTAATTTCTATTCTCATCTGTTCTGTCCTCTTCTATTCTATTGTAAAGCAGTGAGGTCCATTGAGCCAGCAGATGGAGGCAGTGAACACCACATTGAACGACATTCCACGTCTTTATTTATTTTTCACAGAAAAACTCCATATTTTCATCCAACAAAGTTTGTCTGACTGAGTAACAGATTGTAAAGAACAGGGGAGGGAAGAAATATCTTGAGGGACCTGAATGTTTACTGTTATTAACATGATGGTCCTTTATGTACGCTGAACAGTTCATGACTCCAGGTCCAATAAAATACATTTCAAAATAGCTTTTGAAGTTTTGTGATTGTATGTTCATAAATGGTAGAATATGTCTCTTTCTTCATTTCCTGAAAAATTTCAGTTTTAGAGATATTACGCTTTTTCTTTCCGCTGGGACGCTGTAAACCTTTACACTAATGATTTGGCTGCAGCAAGTCTCCATCACTAGTATTCTACTGATATACAATGGTCTCTAGTGGATACATTGCATACTACTACAGCAGGAACTTAAAGGGCACAGCGAGTGTCTGTGTCCCAAATTGCACCCTATTCCCTACTGTACACTACTTTTGACCAGAGCCCCATGAGCCCTAGAAGCCTAGCCTGTGTCATCCAGCTGCCATCTTTCCCTCAGTCTTGGCCACACTATAGTCTCCTGCCATATTAGTGGGGTCAGACCAGACCATATTAGTGGGGTCAGACCAGACCATATTAGTGGGGTCAGACCAGACCATATTAGTGGGGTCAGACCAGACCATATTAGTGGGGTCAGACCAGGCCATATTAGTGGGGTCAGACCATACCATATTAGTGGGGTCAGACCAGACCATATTAGTGGGGTCAGACCAGACCATATTAGTGGGGTCAGACCAGGCCATATGAGTGGGGTCAGACCAGGCCATATTAGTGGGGTCAGACCATACCATATTAGTGGGGTCAGACCAGACCATATTAGTGGGGTCAGACCAGGCCAGTCCATATTAGTGGGGTCAGACCAGACCATATTAGTGGGGTCAGACCAGGCCAGTCCATATTAGTGGGGTCAGACCAGACCATATTAGTGGGGTCAGACCAGACCATATTAGTGGGGTCAGACCAGGCCATATTAGTGGGGTCAGACCAGGCCAGTCCATATGAGTGGGGTTAATGGGCATTGATGATTTCCTTTTAATCAATTCCTGGGTATTAATGGAGGCAACAATGGCTCTAAAACTAGGTGTCTCGACCAACCCTCATCTCATCAACCCAGAAACAAAATCTTGTGTCTGTCCACGAGAGATTACAACCAGTCAGCCAGTTAGTCTGTCAGTCAGATTCTCTGCTATATTACTGTTAGCTCCCACTTTACTCATATATAAAACATATAGTACATACAGATGTAGGATCTTAATTTGAGGCAGTTTGTTTCAACAGGAAGATAATCCTGCATCAACAGAAAATGTGAATAATGTGGATTATAATTAATGGACATTTTTGTAGGGGTTGATACCTTTTCTGCAGGGCAAATCAAGTCTGAAATTTCAATGTGGAAATTACACTTTAGATGTATTTTTAAAGCTCAAATACACTACAAGTTTGAATTTCCTGCTGTGTAGAACAACGCACAGCAACAGAAGAGTGATCAAATGAAGATTCTACATCTGTATGCAACTCCTTCATTCACCAAAAAACAAGATATCAAGGCAGTTTGTCACGACTCCCGTCGAAGTTGGCTCCCCCGCGTGGTCGGGTGGTGCTCGGAGTTCGTCGTCACCGGCCGACTAGCCGCCACCGATCCCTTTTTATGTTCGGTTAGTTTTGTCTCATTCGTTACACCTGTTCCTATTTTATGTGTGCTTGATTGTCTTCCCTATTTAGCATATGGAACCCGCCCCTTTGTTGTGCGGGATTATTTTGATGTTGACGTTGTATTCGTTGGTGTTGTTAGTGCTCTGGACCTTGTTACCCGTTGGTTTGGGTTGGTCAGTGTTTGCTCCCTGCGTGTTGGGCATTTCATTTTGATGTTGACGTTGTATTCGTTGGTGTTGTTAGTGCTCTGGACCTTGTTACCCGTTGGTTTGGGTTGGTCAGTGTTTGCTCCCTGCGTGTTGGGCATTTCATTTTGGTGTCGTATTAAAGTGCACTTTTCCCCTGGACCTCTCTGCTCTCTGCGCCTGATTCCTCGCTACACACCCAGCCAGCCGTGACACAGTTGAAACCGATAAATGATTAGAGTTTATTTGAAGTGATGTGGGAAGTGGACAACATACTAAGCCCCACAACAGTTCATAGGTAAAACACATGAATCCTGAGCATTGATCAAATAAACATGCATCTTCTTACAAACTCAGTTTATTGGTACAAAAATATTACAAAACTACGTTTTCAAAGTTGCTTTCTATATAAAGCATGTTCGACAATCCCATATAGACATAACTAAAGTATTAGCAGATCCAGGTCATGTGTAACTCTATTTATGATACATTGCAGGTGTATTTGTTCCCTTTCAAAGCTGCAGGAGTTCTATTTTTACAATATTATATTTGACCTACAAATACCCCAAAACCCTTCTCTTAGTGCACTCTGATAATAAACCAAATGAAATCAGTTTTGTGGACATGAAACAATAATCAGTCCTTTCCTACCTTGGAGGCCATATCTGGGCTCACAACAGCATTTAACATGAATTATTCATGATAAAAACATATAGGATAGAACACTTATCTATGTTCCTTTATACAGCAGTACTGACCAAGGGAGGTGGCATTAGCCTACCTCATCCCCCTCATTGCCAGAGGGGAAAAACAGATGACACAGTCAGGTACTCCTGCTTGGTTTGTGGAGTGTTGGGGGAGACAGGTTGGGGGAGACAGGTTGGGGGAGACAGGTTGGGGGAGACAGGTTGGGGGAGACAGGTTGGGGGGAGACAGGTTGGGGGAGACAGGTTGGGGGAGACAGGTTGGGGGAGACAGGTTGGGGGAGACAGGTTGGGGGAGACAGGTTGGGGGAGGCAGGTTGGGGGGGCAGGTTGGCGGGGATCTAAATTGTTGCCTTCCGGTTCTGATGATCACAAGAGTTCAGAAGGACCCGTTCTCGGTCCCCCAGGGCCTGTAAGGCTGATTTCTCAGGGCTGTGGAGGAGCCTGATGAATTTAGGGCTGCCAGGGACAATAGGGTAAAAGTAGTGAAGGAGAAGGCAGACAGGGAGGAAAGGGGTGGTGGTTGGGAGAGCTTGGAGGCTGAGACTGACAGGGCCAGCCCCAGGGGTAGATTGTCATTGGGGGGCACCCTGAGTCTGGAGGTCACTGAGGTATCAGTTGAACAGGGGGATGACATGGAGGAGGAGGAGATGGAGCAGGAGGGTGGGCTGCTGGTACTGTGGGGCGCTAGTGTCCATCCCTGGGGGAGTGGTAAGAGGGCGTGTGGCAGGTGGGCGGAGGGTGTCCTCAAAGCGGAGCCCCAGGCTAGTTGTCCAGGGTGTCCAGTCAATCCAGTGTGGATGTCTCTCTGAGAGGCGTAGTTGTTGAGGTGAGAGACCAGGCGTACTCGGAGTGGGTCGACACTGGAGGAGGAGATGGAGCAGGAGGGTGGGCTGCTGGTACTGTGGGGCGCTAGTGTCCATCCCTGGGGGAGTGGTAAGAGGGCGTGTGGCAGGTGGGCGGAGGGTGTCCTCAAAGCGGAGCCCCAGGCTAGTTGTCCAGGGTGTCCAGTCAATCCAGTGTGGATGTCTCTCTGAGAGGCGTAGTTGTTGAGGTGAGAGACCAGGCGTACTCGGAGTGGGTCGACACTGTTCCAGCCCTCCATGATGCTTAAGTAGCGGACCGTCTCTGACAGACACTCCCTGAAGCCCAGGCTGCGGTAGTCCTTGGCCAGGGCGTGGGCTTCAAAATACCCTACCAGGAGAGGGAGGCAGAGGGTCAGGAACAGGAACTACACAGGAGTATTTATTTATTTATTTATTTCACCTTTATTTAACCAGGTAGGCAAGTTGAGAACAAGTTCTCATTTACAATTGCGACCTGGCCAAGATAAAGCAAAGCAGTTCAACAGATACAACAACACAGAGTTACACATGGAGTAAAACAAACATACAGTCAATAATACAGTATAAACAAGTCTATATACAATGTGAGCAAATGAGGTGAGAAGGGAGGTAAAGGCAAAAAAGGCCATGGTGGCAAAGTAAATACAATATAGCAAGTAAAACACTGGAATGGTAGTTTTGCAATGGAAGAATGTGCAAAGTAGACATAAAAATAATGGGGTGCAAAGGAGCAAAATAAATAAATAAATAAAATACAGTTGGGAAAGAGGTAGTTGTTTGGGCTAAATTATAGGTGGGCTATGTACAGGTGCAGTAGTCTGTAAGATGCTCTGACAGTTGGTGCTTAAAGCTAGTGAGGGAGATAAGTGTTTCCAGTTTCAGAGATTTTTGCAGTTCGTTCCAGTCACTGGCAGCAGAGAACTGGAAGGAGAGGCGGCCAAAGAAAGAATTGGTTTTGGGGGTGACCAGAGAGATATACCTGCTGGAGCGTGTGCTACAGGTGGGAGATGCTATGGTGACCAGCGAGCTGAGATAAGGGGGGACTTTACCTAGCAGGGTCTTGTAGATGACATGGAGCCAGTGGGTTTGGCGACGAGTATGAAGCGAGGGCCAGCCAACGAGAGCGTACAGGTCGCAATGGTGGGTAGTATATGGGGCTTTGGTGACAAAACAGATTGCACTGTGATAGACTGCATCCAATTTGTTGAGTAGGGTATTGGAGGCTATTTTGTAAATGACATCGCCAAAGTCGAGGATTGGTAGGATGGTCAGTTTTACAAGGGTATGTTTGGCAGCATGAGTGAAGGATGCTTTGTTGCGAAATAGGAAGCCAATTCTAGATTTAACTTTGGATTGGAGATGTTTGATATGGGTCTGGAAGGAGAGTTTACAGTCTAACCAGACACCTAAGTATTTGTAGTTGTCCACCTTTTCTAAGTCAGAGCCGTCCAGAGTAGTGATGTTGGACAGGCGGGTAGGTGCAGGTAGCGATCGGTTGAAGAGCATGGATTTAGTTTTACTTGTATTTAAGAGCAATTGGAGGCCACGGAAGGAGAGTTGTATGGCATTGAAGCTTGCCTGGAGGGTTGTTAACACAGTGTCCAAAGAAGGGCCGGAAGTATACAGAATGGTGTCGTCTGCGTAGAGGTGGATCAGGGACTCACCAGCAGCAAGTGCGACCTCATTGATGTATACAGAGAAGAGAGTCGGTCCAAGAATTGAACCCTGTGGCACCCCCATAGAGACTGCCAGAGGTCCGGACAGCAGACCCTCCGATTTGACACACTGAACTCTATCAGAGAAGTAGTTGGTGAACCAGGCGAGGCAATCATTTGAGAAACCAAGGCTGTCGAGTCTGCCGATGAGGATGTGGTGGTTGACAGAATCGAAAGCCTTGGCCAGATCAATGAATACGGCTGCACAGTAATGTTTCTTATCGATGGCGGTTAAGATATCGTTTAGGACCTTGAGCGTGGCTGAGGTGCACCCATGACCAGCTCTGAAACCAGATTGCATAGCAGAGAAGGTATGGTTAGATTCGAAATGGTCGGTAATCTGTTTGTTGACTTGGCTTTCGAAGACCTTAGAAAGGCATGGTAGGATAGATATAGGTCTGTAGCAGTTTGGGTCAAGAGTGTCCCCCCCTTTGAAGAGGGGGATGACCGCAGCTGCTTTCCAATCTTTGGGAATCTCAGACGACACGAAAGAGAGGTTGAACAGGCTAGTAATAGGGGTGGCAACAATTTCGGCAGATAATTTGTGAAAGAAAGGGTCCAGATTGTCTAGCCCGGCTGATTTGTAGGGGTCCAGATTTTTCAGCTCTTTCAGAACATCAGCAGAATGGATTTGGGAGAAGGAGAAATGGGGAAGGCTTGGGCAAGTTGCTGTTGGGGGTGCAGTGCTGTTGACCGGGGTAGGAGTAGCCAGGTGGAAAGCATGGCCAGCCGTAGAAAAATGCTTATTGAAATTCTCAATTATGGTGGATTTATCAGTGGTGACAGTGTTTCCTATCTTCAGTGCAGTGGGCAGCTGGGAGGAGGTGTTCTTATTCTCCATGGACTTTACAGTGTCCCAGAACTTTTGAGTTAGTGTTGCAGGAAGCAAATTTCTGCTTGAAAAAGCTAGCCTTGGCTTTTCTAACTGCCTGTGTATAACGGTTTCTAGCTTCCCTGAATAGCTGCATATCACAGGGGCTGTTCGATGCTAATGCAGAACGCCATAGGATGTTTTTGTGTTGGTTAAGGGCAGTCAGGTCTGGGGAGAACCAAGGGCTATATCTGTTCCTGGTTCTAAATTTCTTGAATGGGGCATGTTTATTTAAGATGGTTAGGAAGGCATTTTTAAAAAATATCCAGGCATCCTCTACTGACGGGATGAGATCAATATCCTTCCAGGATACTCCGGCCAGGTCGATTAGAAAGGCCTGCTCGCTGAAGTGTTTCAGGGAGCGTTTTACAGTGATGAGTGGAGGTCGTTTGACCGCTGACCCATTACGGATGCAGGCAATGAGGCAGTGATCGCTGAGATCTTGGTTGAAGACAGCAGAGTTGTATTTAGAGGGGAAGTTGGTTAGGATGATATCTATGAGGGTGCCCGTGTTTACAGATTTGGGGTTGTACCTGGTAGGTTCATTGATAATTTGAGTGAGATTGAGGGCATCAAGTTTAGATTGTAGGATGGCTGGGGTGTTAAGCATGTTCCAGTTTAGGTCGCCTAGCAGCACGAGCTCTGAAGATAGATGGGGGGCAATCAGTTCACATATGGTGTCCAGAGCACAGCTGGGGGCAGAGGGTGGTCTATAGCAGGCGGCAACGGTGAGAGACTTGTTTTTAGAGAGGTGGATTTTTAGAAGTAGAAGTTCAAATTGTTTGGGTACAGACCTGGATAGTAGGACAGAACTCTGCAGGTATACAGAGCACTACACTAGAGGAACTAAAGGACATGGAGACACTTGGTCTAATTCTGTGGTGGAGCTTGGAGGATATGGCTCGTTCCCTACAAATATGCAGCAGTTTTTCTAGAAGTTTACCGATCACTTTACAGGCTTTCATCATAAATCACATCCTTGTATCGTTTTGGTATTGACTCACCTTGTCCGCTGGCAGCATGTATCATCTTCAAATGATCCACAGTAATCTGCAACATTTCAGCTTTTTCCAATTTTGACGATCCCTGTGACAAAAGGCAAACAGTCGATTAGATTGTGTTACTTGTAAAATAAATCCTAACCAAAGATGTAGAAAAGGCGGAAGTTGAGATTATTCTATGAATCTAATGTCTGTATGGTATATATATATATATATATATACACACACTTTTACTGTACCCTACCTGCTTCTCAAACGCACAAGTCTTCTGAGGTCAGGCTGTTGATTCGGTCACGTCGCCGTTTCTCAATAATCTGTGGCTGAGAGAGAGGTAGGATATGAGTCTCTGACAGCATATCAAGGCGATGGTGAACCTCAATGGCAATATTTGGTGCATAATTATGCAAGAGTAATGTAATACTCAATCCTCTGTGTCGTTTTCTGGCTTTAGTTAGAGTTGTTTTCGGGGGTGACATCAAGTCATGTTTTCAGAAATCGAAGTAGCACCTTTCCTAGAGACACTTGGAACAAACAGCAACGCTGCAGTCATAACAGCACCACTGGGCAGACCACTGGTCCCAGTAGTCATATTCAGAAGCACCTGAATGCTGCTGAAAAGTTCAGAATAGAAGTCCTAAATAGGCAAAGAAATGCAGGTTTTAAAGTTGTGTAATAGCTAGTTAGCAGCAGCACGCTAATATGAAGGCATCCAGGGTTTAGTTAACCCACTAGTCAGTCATGGCAGTTTTTCATCGTAGACAAATGGTCAGTTGGACATTTCTACTTGGTCACCAGTTCTCAGAATAGGTAGTGTGAAATCAATGTATTTTGCCGGGAACACTCAGTGTAGCGTGCTCAAAGTAAGCCAACATTAATTTATTGGAGAAAAATTGACACTGAAATGTATTGAATGTCAGCACCACCTACAACCAAAGTAGTCAGGATAGACCAGAGATTTGCCCGTTTGTAATCCACATGGATTACATTTGCTGAATAGGCCTCAGCCTCCAAACTGGCCTACATATTGCAGTGAAGGAAATACCACTTTTTACAAAGAAGAACTGACTTTATTGAAAGCTTCATGGGATTTTGGTACCAATTGAGACAGTGAATTTAACATGGTAGGTATTGAACAGATAACATGCATGTTATTGATTTGCTGGTGGGGTCTTCAATTCAGCAGGCTGGAATCACACCTCTTTCTCATAAGTCCTCAGCGCCACCACATCATCCATTACACATTTCTGGAATAGAGAGCAGTACACGCTTTAGGTCATGTAATGACAACAAGTGTCAGAACCGAGAACTCAAAATGTATTGACACATTCAGTGATGAACAAACCACCAAATACATGTTGGAATCTATATTAATTTATTCTATAACAGGCACTTTACATTATGTGAGCTAAATAATGCATTATAAATTACTTTAAGGAAACTGATGTTACTGTACCCACTACAACCCCCCAAAAAACATGCATTCATTCATTCCTATGGAGGACTGGTCCTACTGGATAGTGCCTATGTCGGACCGGTGGCAGCAAAGCCTCGCAATGGCAATGCCAACACATGCAGCAGCAATCCCAGGTTTATGTTAATCATTGGGTTTATTAGCACTCGATTACCAATTAATCATTTAGTTTAAAATAATTAAGAAGAGTGTTGCACATGACTGCAAGTGCTTATCAAGCCACGCTTACCAGCCAAAACAATACTAGGTATTTTGAACACATTAGCGCGTAAAAACGCGTGCCATCCTTGTTGGTAACCCCGGGAGAACGCAATTTACAAAATGACAACGTGTATTGCATAATGATGATCACATGCAACATTGAACAATATTGCAATATCAAGCATGGACATTGCAAAATAGGCTTATGAAAAACGCATATTTTGTCAAACCAAGCAGAGAAGGGAATAGCAAGCAGGACATTAAACCTTACCGCAACCAATTTTCCATCTTGCAACTCCCGCTCGAGCGTGGTAGTCTTGCCGTCCCAAGTTTGTTTCTGCACCAGTTTTCCGTTCTCAAAGGTCATCAGAGTCTGGAAATAGAGTAATGTCAGGAGGGCACCAATCACTAAATTTTAAAGTAATTTCTTTTTACAATCAATTGGAAATCACAACCGGCATGTCTATAGTGTGGCTCCTGCACCCACCTTGGTTCTCCTGTCATCTGCAGTCATCTCATCGAATTCTTCATTCAATTTAAACTTGGCCTCTGTGGTTTTGAAAGTGCTCTGGGATTTCATTGATATTACACCGTCGTCGATGCTGAACTGCAAATTGGGCTTCGCCAGATTCCCCATCTGCCGAGTAGCAAAACCCACACCTGTGAAACAAACGGATATTTATCTAATCAACTTTAGTAAGGTTCTAGATCGAAATGCAACATTGTCTTTCATTTAAAAACTACTTTATTTAATAAGGTAAGACTTCACCTATTGCCTTCATATATTCATCAAAATTCTCACTGGAAGTCATCTTCCAAGTTCCAACGAATGCCTCGACCATGTTGTAAATTTGAGCTAATCAACACCACAAACCAAGTTAACGAACACTGCTTCGACTCTGCAATAATTACACCTGGGCCTGTTGTCATATTTGAAGCCTCATCTAGCACGTGCTTACCCATGCAAGCCAATCAAGTGCTAGATCTGGTGCTTCCATGGCAACAGAGAGGATGAGGGGCGGGGGATAAATTATTTTCGGGCAGGGACTCAGCCTGCACTGTCTTTGACAGGGTCTTCAACCTTTTCTTACCCAGGGACCCCTGCCAGGCAAACCGGAGACCAAGGAACCCCAATCACATGTTAGCAAAAATATATTTAAAAACATCATGTATTGTATCTTGTCTCGTCATCTGGTGAATGATCATGTCAAGGAGAAGTAATCAACATTTTCAACTGAATAGATTTGGTAGATAGTTTTGACCTCAACACATGATAGCCTAATTGGAAGAGAACTGTAAACCCTAACATAGCCAATTAGCTAGAAAGGTAACTCAAAAACATGTTCACTAAGAGCATCTGTTCAGCTGGTTAAACAGAGATTAAAGACAACAAGGATGTGTTGGCAAAAATGAATGTAAAGTCAAGAAAGCCTATCAGCAGCCAGCGGCCCTTGAAGCAATGGGTGCTTTTTGAAAGTGTGATTTGCTCAATAATAGGAATTGGAGAAAAAAAACATACACATTTATAAAATAATATATTCTCCTCTTTTCTACTGTGGATATGTAATACACATTTTGTTTATTCCATTATTGCTAGTGATATTCATAAAAACATTTAAATAAATAAAAATATTTTTCAATTTTTATTTATTTTAATATACTGTTCAAAAGTTTGGGGTCACATAGAAATGTCCTTGTTTGTGAATAAAACAAAACATTTTTTGCACATTTAAATAACATAAAATTGATCAGAAATACAGCGTAGACATTGTTAACATTGGAAATGACTATTGTAGCTGGAAACTTTAACTTTAAGAATTTTTATGGAATATCTACATAGGTGTACAGAGGCCCATTATCAGCAACCATCACTCCTGTGTTCCAATGGCATGTTGTGTTAGCTAATTCAAGTCTATCATTTGAAAAGGCTAATTGATCATTAGAAAACCCTTTTGCAATTATGTTAGCACAGCTAAAAAATATTGTTATGATTAAAGAAGCAATAAAACTGGCATTCTTTAGACTAGTTGAGTGTCTGGAGCATCATCATTTGAGTGTCTGGAGCATCATCAAAATGGCCAGAAACAAAGACCTTTCTTCTGAAATTCTATTCTTCTTCTGAGAAATGAAGGCTATTCCATGTGAGAAATTGCCAAGAAACTGAAGATCTTGTATAACGCTGTGTACTATTCCCTTCACAGAACAGAGCAAACTGGCCCTAACCAGAATAGAAAGAGTGGGAGGCCCCGGTGCACAACTGAGCAAGAGGACAAGTACATTAGAGTATTCTAGTTTCAGAAACAGACGCCTCACAAGTCTTCAACTGGCAGCTTCATTAAATAGTACCCGCAAAACACCAGTCTCAACGTCAACAGTGAAGAGGCTACTTCGGGGTGCTGGCCTTCTATGCAGAGTTGCAAAGAAAAAGCCATATCTATGCCATATCTATAACCATGTCAATCTCTCTAGGACAAGGTGACTTTTATCAATATATTCTTCTCTATTTGCTCTCAGATTCTAAAATGCTAATTAGCATCAAACTAGACATCATATCAAACTTGATTTGTCACATGCACCGAAAACAACAAGTGTAGACTTTACCGTGAAATGCTTACTGACAAGCCCTTAACCAACAGTGCAGTTTAAGAAAATATTTACCAAGTAGGCTAAAATAAAAGTAATAATACAAAGTATCACAATAAGAATAACAATAACAAGGCTTTATACAGGGGCACCGGTACAGAGTCACCGAGGCACCGGTACAGAGTCACCCAGGCACCGGTACAGAGTCACAGAGGCACCGGTACAGAGTCACTGAGGCACCGGTACCGAGTCACCGAGGCACCGGTACAGAGTCACCGAGGCACCGAGGTACCGAGTGAATACAGTAGTAAAAGTCTACATACAGCATGTGCAAATGAGGTGGGATAAGGGAGGTGAGGTAAAAAATAGGCCACAGTGGTGAAGTAATTACAATATAGCAATTAAACACTGGAATGGTAGATGTGCAGAAGATGAATGAGCAAGTAGAGATACTGGGGTGCAAAGGAGCAAGATAAATGAATAAATACAGTATGAGGATGAAGTAGGTGGATGGTCTATTTACAGATGGGCTATGTAAAGGTGCAGTCATCTGTGAGTTGCTCTGTGAGCTGGTGCTTAAAGCTAGTGAGAGGGAGATATGAGTCTCCAGCTTCAACTTTTGGTCCTTGACTCTGTATCATGCAAGATTACAAATCCTAAACGTCATCTGTAGCTGACATCTTTGCTAACAGGTATTGTGTCAATTTAAAACGTGCACGACAGTTAACAGATTTGTCAATTTAAAAACAGTTTTCCAATTTATTAATCTATTCTTTACTACATTTAGCTAACCTTAGATAGCTAATCCAGAGGTTCTTACCTTTGCTTCGTTTCAGCAGTCCCGTCCAGATCCTCATGGCATGTGTAGTTTATGATAGACACATTAGCCACTAATTAGCATTTAATTTTTGGCAAATGTATTGATAAAAGTCACCTTGTCCTAGTGAGATTTACGCAGTTATCAAAAATCACACCAGGGTAAACCTACACGAACCACAACTCTTATTTTAAGTGTTTCTAAAATCCTCTATGGGAAAAATTAATGGTGGGGAAATTATTGGAACCATTTCCTTGATTGACCGCTAGTTTTTATGGGTATTATGACTCATACTGGGGTACTTTATCTCCACCCTGCAAATTCTATTAAATTATGTTCTATTCTATTTTGTTCTGTTCTATTCTGTTATGTTCTGTTCTATTCTGTTATGTTCTAGTCTGTTATGTTCTATTCTGTTCTAATAATTTCTGTTCTGTTCTGTTCTGTTATGTTCTGTTCTGTTCTGTTATGTTATGTTCTGTTCTGTTATGTTCTATTCTGTTATGTTCTATTCTGTTCTGTTATGTTCTATTCTGTTCTGTTATGTTATGTTATGTTCTGTTCTGTTATGTTCTATTCTGTTATGTTCTATTCTGTTCTGTTATGTTCTATTCTGTTCTGTTATGTTATGTTCTGTTCTGTTATGTTCTATTCTGTTCTAATAATTTCTGTTCTGTTATGTTCTGTTCTGTTATGTTCTGTTCTGTTATGTTCTATTCTGTTCTGTTATGTTCTATTCTGTTCTGTTATGTTATGTTCTGTTCTGTTATGTTCTATTCTGTTATGTTCTATTCTGTTCTGTTATGTTCTATTCTATTCTATTCTATTCTGTTCTGTTCTATTCTATTCTGTTATGTTCTATTCTGTTCTGTTATGTTCTATTCTATTCTATTCTGTTCTGTTCTATTCTGTTATGTTCTATTCTGTTATGTTCTATTCTGTTCTGTTATGTTCTATTCTATTCTATTCTGTTCTGTTCTATTCTGTTATGTTCTATTCTGTTCTGTTATGTTCTATTCTATTCTATTCTATTCTGTTCTGTTCTATTCTATTCTGTTATGTTCTATTCTGTTCTGTTATGTTCTATTCTATTCTATTCTGTTCTGTTCTATTCTATTCTGTTATGTTCTATTCTGTTCTGTTATGTTCTATTCTATTCTATTCTATTCTGTTCTGTTCTATTATATTCTGTTATGTTCTATTCTGTTCTGTTCTGTTCTGTTCTGTTCTGTTCTGTTCTGTTCTGTTCTGCTCTGGCAGCTGGTGCTTAAAGCTAGTGAGAGGGAGATATGAGTCTCCAGCTTCAGCTTTTGGTCCTAGACTCGGTATCATGCAAGACTACAAATCCTGCACGTCATCTGTAGCTGACATCTTTGGTAACAGGTTTTGTGTCAATTTAAAATGTGCACAAGACAGTTCACAGATTTGTCAATTTAAAAACAGTTTTCCAATTTATTAATCTATTCATTACTACATTTAGCTAACCTTAGATAGCTAATCCAGAGATTCTTACCTTTGCTTCGTTTCAGCAGTCCCGTCCAATTAGCATTTAATTTTTGGCAAATGTATTGATAAAAGTCACCTTGTCCTAGAGAGATTTACGCAGTTATCAAAAATAACACCAGGGTAAGCCTACACGAACCACAACTTTTATTTTAAGTGTTTCTAAAATCCTCTATGGGAAAAATTAATGGTGGGGAAATTATTGGAACCATTTCCTTGATTGACCGCTAGTTTTTATGGGTATTATGACTCATACTGGGGTACTTTATCTCCACCCTGCAAATTATATTAAATTCTGTTCTATTCCATTCTGTTCTGTTCTATTCTCATCTGTTCTGTCCTGTTCTGTTCTATTGCAAAGCAGTGAGGTCCATTGAGCCAGCAGATGGAGGCAGTGAACACCATATTGAACGACATTTCTCACAGAAAAACTCCAGATTTTCATCCAACAAAGTTTGTCTGACTGAGTAACAGATTGTAAAGAACAGGGGAGGGAAGAAATATCTTGAGGGACCTGCATGGTTACTGTTACTAACATGATGGTCCTTTATGTACGCTGAACAGTTCATGACTCCAGGTCCAATAAAATACATTTCAAAATAGCTTTTGAAGTTTTGTGATTGTATGTTCATAAATGGTACAATATGGCTCTTTTTTCATTTCCTGAAAAGTTTCAGTTTCAGAGATATGTGTTTTCTTTCCGCTGGGACGCTATAAACCTTTACACTAATGATTTGGCTGCAGCAAGACTCCATCACTAGTATTCTACTGATATCCAATGGTCTCTAGTGGATACATTGCATACTACTACAGCAGGAACTTAAAGAGCACATCGAGTGATTGAGTCCCAAATGGCACCCTATTCCCTACTGTACACTACTTTTGACCAGAACCCCATGAGCCCTAGTCAAAAGTGATCTACAGGCTTCAGTATGTGTCATCCAGCTGCCATCTTTCCCTCAATCTTGGCCACACTATAGTCTCCTGCCATATTAGTGGGGTCAGACCAGACCATATTAGTGGGGTCAGACCAGGCCATATTAGTGGGGTCAGACCAGGCCATGTTAGTGGTCAGACCAGGCCAGTCCACATTAGTGGGGTCAGACCAGACCATATTAGTGGGGTCAGACCAGACCATATTAGTGGGGTCAGACCAGGCCAGTCCATATTAGTGGGGTCAGACCAGACCATATTAGTGGTCAGACCAGGCCAGTCCATATTAGTGGGGTCAGACCAGACCATATTAGTGGGGTCAGACCAGACCATATTAGTGGTCAGACCAGGCCAGTCCATATTAGTGGGGTCAGACCAGACCATATTAGTGGGGTCAGACCAGGCCATATTAGTGGGGTCAGACCAGACCATATTAGTGGGGTCAGACCAGAGTGGGGTCAGACCAGACCATATTAGTGGGGTCAGACCAGACCATATTAGTGGGGTCAGACCAGACCATATTAGTGGGGTCAGACCAGGCCATATTAGTGGGGTCAGACCAGGCCATATTAGTGGGGTCAGACCAGACCATATTAGTGGGGTCAGACCAGGCCAGTCCATATGAGTGGGGTTAATGGGCATTGATGATTTCCTTTTAATCACTTCCTGGGTATTAATGGAGGCAACAATGGCTCTAAAACTAGGTGTCTCGACCAACCCTCATCTCATCAACCCAGAACCAAAATCTTGCGTCTGTCCAAAAGATTACAACCAGTCAGATTCTCTGCTATATTACTGTTAGCTCCCACTTTACTCATATATAAAACATATAGTACATACAGATGTAGGATCTTAATTTGAGCCAGTTTGTTTCAACAGGAAGATAATCCTGCATCAACAGAAAATGTGAATAATGTGGATTATAATTAATGGACATTTTTGTAGGGGTTGATACCTTTTCTGCAGGGCAAATCAAGTCTGAAATTTCAATGTGGAAATTACACACTTTAGATGTCTTTTTAAAGCTCAAAAACACTACAAGTTTGAATTTCCTGCTGTGTAGAACAACGCTCAGCAACAGAAGAGTGATCAAATGAAGATTCTACATCTGTATGCAACTCCTTCATTCACCAAAAACAAGACATCAAGGCAGTTTGTCACGACTCCCGTCGAAGTTGGCTCCCCCGCCTGGTCGGGTGGTGCTCGGAGTTCGTCGTCACCGGCCGACTAGCCGCCACCGATCCCTTTTTCTGTTCGGTTAGTTTTGTCTCATTCGTTACACCTGTTCCTATTTTATGTGTGCTTGATTGTCTTCCCTATTTAGCATATGGAACCCGCCCCTTTGTTGTGCGGGATTATTTTGATGTTGACGTTGGGCATTTCATTTTGATGTTGACGTTAGTATTCGTTGGTGTTGTTAGTGCTCTGGACCTTGTTACCCGTTGGTTTGGGTTGGTCAGTGTTTGTTCCCTGCGTGTTGGGCATTTCATTTTGGTGCCGTATTAAAGTGCACTTTTCCCCTGGATCTCTCTGCTCTCTGCGCCTGATTCCTCGCTACACACCCAGCCAGCCGTGACACAGTTGAAACAGATAAACTCAAATCATTTAAGTGATGTGTGAAGTGGACAACATACTCTAAGCCCCACAACAGTTCATAGGTAAAACATGAATCCTGAGCATTGATCAAATAAACATGCATCTTCTTACAAACTCAGTTTATTGGTACAAAAATATTACAAAACTACGTTTTTTCAAAGTTGCTTTCTATATAAAGCATGTTCGACAATCCCATATAGACATAACTAAAGTATTAGCAGATCCAGGTCATGTTTAACTCTATTTGTGATACATTGCAGGTGTATTTGTTCTCTTTCAAAACTGCAGGAGTTCTATTTTTACAATATTATATTTGACCTACAAATACCCCAAACCGCTTCTCTTAGTGCACTCTGATAATAAACCAAATGAAATCAGTTTTGTGGACATGAAACAATAGTCAGTCCTTTCCTACCTTGGATGCCATATCTGGGCTCACAACAGCATTTAACATGAATTATTCATGATAGAAACATATAGGATTGAACACTGTTATCTATGTTCCTTTATACAGCAGTACTGACCAAGGGAGGTGGCATTAGCCTACCTCACCCCCCTCATTGCCAGAGGGGAAAAACAGATGACAGTCAGGTACTCCTGCTTGGTTTGTGGAGTGTTGGAGGGAGGCAGGTTGGGGGGAGGCAAGTTGGGGGGAGGCGGGGATCTAAGTTGTTGCCTTCCGGTCCTGATGATCACAAGAGTTCAGAAGGCCCCAATCTCTGTCCCCCAGGGCCTGTAAGGCTGATTTCCCAGGGTTGTGGAGGAGCCTGATGAATTGAGGTCTGCCGGGGACACTAGGGGAAAAGTAGTGAAGAAGGCAGACAGGGAGGAAAGGAGGGGTGGTGGTTGGGAGAGCTTGGAGGCTGAGACTGACAGGGCCAGCCCCAGGGGTAGATTGTCATTGGGGGGCACTCTGAGTGCCTCTGAGGGGGCCGTCACACTGAGTCTGGAGGTCACTGAGGTATCAGTTGAACAGGGGGATGACATGGAGGAGGAGGAGGAGATGGAGCAGGAGGAGGGTGGGCTGCTGGTACTGTGGGGGGCTAGTGTCCGTCCCTGGGGGAGTGGTAAGAGGGGGTGTGGCAGGTGGGCGGAGGGTGTCCTCAAAGCGGAGCCCCAGGCTAGTTGTCCAGGGTGTCCAGTCAATCCAGTGTGGATGTCTCTCTGAGAGGCGTAGTTGTTGAGGTGAGAGACCAGGCATACGCGGAGTGGGTCGACACTGTTCCAGCCCTCCATGATGCTTAGGTAGCGGGCCGTCTGACAGACACTCCCTGAAGCCCAGGCTGCGGTAGTCCTTGGCCAGGGCGTGGGCTACCAGGAGAGGGAGGCAGAGGGTCAGGAACAGGAACTACAACACAGGAGTATACAGAGCACTACACTAGAGGAACTAAAGGACATGGAGACACTTGGTCTAATTCTGTGGTGGAGCTTGGAGGATATGGCTCGTTCCCGACTAATATGCAGAAGTCTTTCTAGAAGTTTCCCTATCACATATTTTTTTACAGGCTTTCATCATAAACCAAGTCTTTGTGTTTTGGTATTGACTCACCTTGTCCGCTGGCAGCATGTATCATCTTCAAACGATTCAGGAATCTGCAAAATTTCAGCTTTTTCCAATTTTGACGATCCCTGTGACAAAAGGCAAATATTCGATTCGATTGTGTTACTTGTCAAATCAGTCCTAACCAAAGATGTAGAAAAGGCAGAAGTTGACAGATTATTATATAGGAATCTAATATGTCTGTAATTATACACACACACACACACACACACACACACACACACACACACACACACACACACACACACACACACACTTGTACTGTAGCCTACCTGCTTCTCAAAACGCACTTGGCACAAGTCTTCTGAGATCAGTCAGGCTGTTACTGATTCGGTCACGTCGGTCAGGTTTCTGATTCGGTCAGGTTTCTCAATAATCTGTGGATGAGAGCGAGGTGGGATTTTTGAGTCTCCGACAGCATATCAAGATTATGGTGACCCTTAATGGCAATATTTGGTGCATAATTATGCAAGAGTAATGTAATACTCAATCCTCTGCGTCGTTTTCTGGCTTTAGTTGGAGTTGTTTTCGGGGGTGACATCAAGTCATGTTTTCTGAAATAATCAAAGTAGCACCTTTCCTAGAGACACTTGGAACAGCAACGCTGCAGTCATAACACCACTGGGCAGACCACTGGTCCCAGTAGTCATATTCAGAAGCACCTGAATGCTGCTGAAAAGTTCACAGAATAGAACAGTCCTAAATAGGCAAAGAAATTCAGGTTTTAAAGTTGTTTAATAGCTAGTTAGCAGCAGGACGCTAGTACTTCTGGCGCCGACAGAGATGGCCGCCTCGCTTTGCGTTCCTAGGAAACTATGCAGTTTTTTGTTTTTTTACGTGTTATTTCTTACATTAGTACCCCAGGTCATCTTAGGTTTCATTACATACAGTCGAGAAGAACTACTGAACATAAGAGCAGCGTCAATTCACCATCAGTACGACCAAGAATATGACTTTCGCGAAGCGGATCCTGTGTTCTGCCTTTCACCCAGGACAACGGAATGGATCCCAGCTTGCGACCCAAAAAAATGACTTCGTAAAAGGGGGAAACGGAGCGTTCTTCTGGTCAGACTCCGGAGACGGGCACATCGTGCACCACTCCCTAGCATTCTTCTCGCCAATGTCCAGTCTATTGACAACAAGGTTGATGAAATCCGAGCAAGGGTAGCATTCCAGAGGGACATCAGAGACTGTAACGTTCTTTGCTTCACGGAAACATGGCTCACTGGAGAGACGCTATCGGAATCGGTGCAGCCAGCTGGTTTCTCCACGCATCGCGCGGACAGAAACAAACATCTTTCTGGTAAGAAGAGGGGCGGGGGCGTATGCTTCATGGTTAACGTGACGTGGTGTGATCATAACAACATACAGGTACTCAAGTCCTTCTGTTCACCTGATTTAGAATTCCTCACAATCAAATGTCGACCGCATTATCTTCCAAGGGAATTCTCTTCGATTATAATCACAGCCGTATATATTCCCCCCCAAGCAGACACATCGATAGCTCTGAACGAACTTTATTTGACTCTTTGCAAACTGGAATCCATTTATCCATTTACCCCGCCCTGTGCAACTGGGTACTGGACTTCCTGATGGGCCGCCCCCAGGTGGTGAGGGTAGGCAACAACATTTCCACCCCACTGATCCTCAACACTGGGGCCCCACAAGGGTGTGTTCTGAGCACTCTCCTGTACTCCCTGTTCACCCACGACTGCGTGGCCACGCACGCCTCCAACTCAATCAAGTTTGCGGACGACACAACAGTGGTAGGCTTGTTTACCAAAAGCACTCAAACTTCTACAGATGCACAATCGAGAGCATCCTGTCGGGCTGTATCACCGCCTGATACGGCAACTGCTCCGCCCACAACCGTAAGGCTCTCCAGAGGGTAGTGAGGTCTGCACAACGCATCACCGGGGGCAAACTACCTGCCCTCCAGGACACCGACACCACCCGATGTCACAGGAAGGCCATAAAGATGAAGGACAACCACCCGAGCCACTGCCTGTTCACACCACTATCATCCAGAAGGAGAGGTCAGTACAGGTGCATCAAAGCTGGGACCAAGAGACTGAAAAACAGCTTCTCTCAAGGCCAGACTGTTAAACAGCCACCACTAACATTGAGTGGCTGCTGCCAACACACTGACTCAACTCCAGCCACTTTAATAATGGGAATTCATGGGAAATGTAAAATATATCACTAGCCACTTTAATTATGGGAATTAATGGGAAATGTAAAATATATCACTAGCCACAAAGCAATGCTACCTAATATGTTCACATACCCTACATTCATCTCATATGTATTTACTGTACTCTACTGCATCTTTATGTAATACATGTATCACTAGCCACTTTAACTATGCCACTTTGTTTACATACCCCAATCACATGTATATACTGCACTCAATGCCATCTGTATCCTGCCTATGCCGCTCTCACTCACTTATATATGTTCATGTACATATTCTCATCCCCTTAAACTTGTGTCTATAAGGTAGTAGTTTTGGATTTGTTAGCCAGATTACTTGGTTATTACTGCATTGCCGGAACTAGAACCACAAGCATTTCGCTACACTCTCATTACCATCTGCTAACCATGTGTATGTGACAAATCAAATTTGATTTCAGGACCAGGGTTTAGTTAACCCACTAGTCAGGCATGGTAGACAAATGATTTCCGGGAACACTCAGTGTAGCGTGCTCAAAGTAAGCCAACATTAATTTATTGGAGAAAAATTGACACTGAAATGTATTGAATGTTAGCAGCACCTACAACCAAAATACTCAGGATAGACCAGAGATTTGCCCGTTTGTAATCCACATGGATTAAGTTTGCTGAATAGGCCTCAGCCTCCAAACTGGCCTACATATTGCAGTGAAGGAAATACCACTTTTCACAAAGCAGAACTGACTTTATTGAAAGCTTCATGGGATTTTGGTACCAATTGAGTCAGTGAATTTAACATGGTAGGTATTGAACAGATAACATGCATGTTATTGATTTGCTGGTGGGGGTCTTCAATTCAGCAGGCTGGAATCACACCTCTTTCTCATAGGTCCTCAGTGCCACCACATCATCCATTACACATTTCTAGAAAAGAGAGCAGTACACGCTTTAGGTCATGTAATGACAACAAGTGTCAGAACCGAGAACTCAAAATGTATTGATACATTCAGTGATGAACAAACCACCAAATACATGTTGGAATCTATATTAATTTATTCTATAACAGGCACTTTACATTATGTGAGCTAAATAATGCATTATAAATTACTTTAAGGAAACTGATGTTACTGTACCCACTACAACCCCCCAAAAAACATGCATTCATTCCTATGGAGGACTGGTCCTACTGGATAGTGCCTATGGCGGACCGGTGGCAGCAAAGCCTCGCAATGGCAATGCCAATACATGCAGCAGCAATCCCAGGTTTATGTAAATCATTGGGTTTATTAGCACTCGATTACCATTTAATCATTTAGTTTAAAATAATTAAGAAAATGTTGCACATGACTTCAAGTGCTTATCAAGCCACGCTTCCCAGCCAAAACAATACTAGATATTTTTAACACATTAGCGCGTAAAAACGCGTGCCATCCTTGTTGGTAACCCCGGGAGAACCCAATTTACAAAATGACAACGTGTATTGCATAATGATGATCACATGCAACATTGAACAATATTGCAATATCAACCATGGACATTGCAAAATAGGCTTAAGAAAAACGCATATTTTATGTCAAACCAAGCAGAGAAGAGAATAGCAAGCAGGACATTAAACCATTACCGCAATCAATTTTCCATCTTGCAACTCCCGCTCGAGCGTGGTAGTCTTGCCGTCCCAAGTTTGTTTCTGCACCAGTTTTCCGTTCTCAAAGGTCATCAGAGTCTGGAAATAGAGTAATGTCAGGAGGGCACAACTCACTAAATTTTAAAGTAATTTCTTTTTACAATCAATTGGAAATCACAACCGGCATGTCCATAGTGTGGCTCCTGCACCCACCTTGGTTTTCCTGTCATCTGCAGTCATCTCATCGAATTCTTCATTCAATTTAAACTTGGCCTCTGTGGTTTTGAAAGTGCTCTGGGATTTCATTGATATTACACCGTCGTCGATGCTGAACTGCAAATTGGGCTTCGCCAGATTCCCCATCTGCCGAGTAGCAAAACCCACACCTGTGAAACAAACGGATATTTATCTAATCAACTTTAGTAAGGTTCTAGATCGAAATGCAACATTGTCTTTCATTTAAAAACTACTTTATTTAATAAGGTAAGACTTCACCTATTGCCTTCATATATTCATCAAAATTCTCACTGGAAGTCATCTTCCAAGTTCCAACGAATGCCTCGACCATGTTGTAAATTTGAGCTAATCAACACCACAAACCAAGTTAACGCACACTGCTTCGACTCTGCAATAATTACACCTGGGCCTGTTGTCATATTTGAAGCCTCATCTAGCACGTGCTTACCCATGCAAGCCAATCAAGTGCTAGATCTGGTGCTTCCATGGCAACAGAGAGGATGAGGGGCGGGGGATAAATTATTTTCGGGCAGGGACTCAGCCTGCACTGTCTTTGGCAGGGGTCTCCAACCTTTTCTTACCCAGGGACCCCCTGCCAGGCGAGACCAAGGAACCCCAATCACATGTTGGCAAAAATATATTTAAAAACATCATGTATTGTATCTTGTCTCGTCATCTGGTGAATGATCATGTCAAGGAGAAGTAATCAACATTTTCAACTGAATAGATTTGGTAGATAGTTTTGACCTCAACACATGATAGCCTAATTGGAAGAGAACTGTAAACCCTAACATAGCCAATTAGCTAGAAAGGTAACTCAAAAACATGTTCACTAAGAGCAACTGTTTAGATGGTAAAACAGAGATTAAAGACAACAAGGATGTGTTGGCAAAAATGAGTGTAAAGTCAAGAACGCCTATCAGCAGCCAGCGGCCCTTGAAGCAATGGGTGCTTTTTGAAAGTGTGATTTGCTCAATAATAGGAATTGGAGAAAAAAAACATACACATTTATAAAATAATATATTCTCCTCTTTTCTACTGTGGGTATGTAATACACATTTTGTTTATTCCATTATTGCTAGCGATATTCATAAAAACATTTTTTTAAATTCTAATATTTTTCACTTATTTTATTTATTTTAATATATACACTACTGTTCAAAAGTTTGGGGTCACATAGAAATGTCCTTGTTTGTGAAAAGAACAAACACATTTTTTGCACATTTAAATAACATAAAATTGATCAGAAATACAGTGTAGACATTGTTAACGTTGTAAATGACTATTATAGCTGGAAACTTTAGAATTTTTGTGGAATATCTACATAGGTGTACAGAGGCCCATTATCAGCAACCATCACTCCTGTGTTCCAATGGCACGTTGTGTTAGCTAATTCAAGTCTATCATTTGAAAAGGCTAATTGATCATTAGAAAACCCTTTTGCAATTATGTTAGCATAGCTAAAAAATATTGTTATGATTAAAGAAGCAATAAAACTGGCATTCTTTAGACTAGTTGAGTGTCTGGAGCATCATCATTTGAGTGTCTGGAGCATCATCAAAATGGCCAGAAACAAAGACCTTTCTTCTGAAATTCTATTCTTGTTCTGAGAAATGAAGGCTATTCCATGCGAGAAATTGCCAAGAAACTGAAGATCTCGTACAACGCTGTGTACTATTCCCTTCACAGAACAGAGCAAACTGGCCCTAACCAGAATAGAAAGAGCGGGAGGCCCCGGTGCACAACTGAGAAAGAGGACAAGTACATTAGAGTGTCTAGTTTGAGAAACAGACGCCTCACAAGTCTTCAACTGGCAGCTTCATTAAATAGTACCCGCAAAACACCAGTCTCAACGTCAACAGTGAAGAGGCGACTCCGGGATGCTGGCCTTCTAGGCAGAGTTGCAAAGAAAAAGCCATATCTAAGACAAAAAAATATTAAGATGGGCAAAGAACACAGACACTGGACAGAGGAGCCCCACGGTGGAGGTGTCATAATACCCATTAAACTTAGAGGTCAAACAGGGAAATGGTTCCAAACCTTTTTCCACCATTCATTTCTCCCATTGGGGATTTTAGAAACACTTCAAATAAGGGCTGTGTATCGTGTAGACTTCCCCTGGTGTGACGTTTTAATAACCATGTCAATCTCTCTCGGACATGGTGACTTTTATCAATATATTCTTCTCTATTTGCTCTCAGATTCTAAAATGCTATTTAGCATCAAACTTGACATCAAATCAAACTTTATTTGTCACATGCACCGTATACAACAAGTGTAGACTTTACCGTGAAATGCTGACTTACAAGCCCTTAACCAACAGTGCAGTTCAAGAAAGTCCAGTAGCTGGCGATTTTATTCATTGTTCAGCAGTCTTATGGCTTGGGGGTGGAAGCTGTTGAGGAGCCTTTTTCTTATTTACATTTTTATTTCACCTTTATTTAACCAGGTAGACTAGTTGAGAACAAGTTCTCATTTGCAACTGCAACCTGGCCAAGATGAAGCAAAGCAGTTCGACACATACAGCAAAGCAGTTCGACACATACAACAACACAGTTACACATAGAATAATAAACATACAGTCAATAATACAGTAGAACAAGTATATGCAAATGAGGTAGGATAAGGGAGGTAAGGCAATAAATAGGCCATAGTGGCGAAGTAATTGCAATATAGCAATTAAACACTGGAATGGTAGATGTGCAGAAGATGAATGAGCAAGTAGAGATACTGGGGTGCAAAGGAGCAAGTAGAGATACTGGGATACTGGGGTGCAAAGGAGCAAGATAAATGAATAAATACAGTATGGGGATGAGGTAGTTGGATGGTCTATTCACAGATGGGCTATGTACAGGTGCAGTGATCTGTGAGCTGCTCTGACAGCTGGTGCTTAAAGTTAGTGAGAGGGAGATATGAGTCTCCAGCTTCAGCTTTTGGTCCTTGACTCGGTATCATGCAAGACTACAAATCCTGCACGTCATCTGTAGCTGACATCTTTGCTAACAGGTATTGTGTAAATTTAAAACGTGCACAAGACAGTTCACAGATTTGTCCATTTAAAAAGAGTTTTCCAATTTATTAATCTATTCATTACTACATTTAGCTAACCTTAGATAGCTAATCCAGAGATTCTTACCT
>NW_025746526.1:0-105488 GCF_021184085.1 Oncorhynchus gorbuscha
AAGAAAAATACGGTACATGAAATAACTGAAAATATGAAAACAACAAACTAGTGAAACTAATTACAGCCTATCTGGTGACTAACACAGAGACAGGTACAATCGCCACGAAATACAACGGCACTCCAAGCTACCTAAATACGGTTCCCAATCCGAGACAACTAGAATCAGCTGACTCCAATTAGGAATCGCCTCAGGCAGCCAAGCCTAACTAGACACACCCTTACTAATACACACTCCCAATTAATACAAACCCCAATACGAAATACAACATATAAACCCATGTCACACCCTGGCCTACCCAAACATATAACAAAAACACAAGATACAATGACCAAGGCGTGACAATTTGTGGAATTTCTTTCCTCCTTTAATGCATGTGAGCCTATCAGTTGTGTTGTGACAAGGTAGTGGTGGTATACAGAAGATTTCCCTATTTGGTATAAGACCGATTCCATATTATGGCAAGAACAGCTCAAATAAGCAAAGAGAAAGTACAGTCCATTACTTTAAGACATGAAGGTCAGTCAGTCAATCTGGAAAATTTCAAGAAGTTTGAAAGTTTCTTCAATTGCAGTCGCAAAAACCATCAAGCGCTATGATGAAACTGTCTCTCATGAGGAACGCCACAGGAAAGCAAGACCGAGAGTTACCTCTGCTGCAGAGGATAAGTTTATTATAGTTAACTGCACCTCAGATTTCAGTCCAAATAAATGCTTCATGGAGTTCAAGTAACAGACACATCTCAACAGTCTCTGTTCATTGGAGACTGTGTGAATCAGGCCTTCATGGTGGAATTTCTGCAAAGAAACCACTACTAAAGGACACCAATAATAAGAAGGGACGTGCTTGGTCAAAGAAACATGAGCAATGGACATTAGACGGGTGAAAATCTGTCCTTTGGTCTGAGGAGTCCAAATTTGAGATTTTTGGTTCCATTCGCCGTGTCTTTGTGAGACACCGAGTAGGTGAACGGATGATCTCCGCATGTGTGGCTCCCACCGTGAAGCATGGAGGAGGAGGTGTGATGATGTGGGGGTGCTTTGCTGGTGACACTGTTGGTGATTTA
Source organism: Oncorhynchus gorbuscha (assembly GCF_021184085.1). Classification (NCBI taxonomy): domain Eukaryota; kingdom Metazoa; phylum Chordata; class Actinopteri; order Salmoniformes; family Salmonidae; genus Oncorhynchus; species Oncorhynchus gorbuscha. Next base: position 1,067 of record NW_025746526.1, read on the forward strand.
TTTAAAATTCATGACACACTTAACTAGTGTGGCTACCACAGCATTCTGCAGCGGTACGCCATCCCTTCTGGTTTGCGCTTAGTGGGACTATCATTTGTTTTTCAACAGGACAATAACCCAACCCAACTCCAGGCTTTTTAAGGGCTATTTTACCAAGAAGGAGAGTGATGGAGTGCTGCATCAGATGACCTGACCTCCACAATCACCCGACCTCAACCCAATTGAGATGGTTTGGGATGAGTTGGTCCGCAGAGTGAAGGAAAAGCAGTCAACAAGTGCTCGGCATATGTGGGAACTCCTTCAAGACTGTTGGATTCCAGGTGAAGCTGGTTGAGAGAATGCCAAGAGCGTACAAAGCTGTCATCAACGCAAAGGGTGGCTACTTTGAAGAATCTAAAATATATTTTGATTTGTTTAACACTTTCTTTGGGTACTACATGAATACATAGTTTGATGTATTCATTATTATTCTACAATGTAGAAAATAGTAAAAAATAAAGAAGAACCCTGGAATGAGTAGGTGTACATTTTGGGGAAGACTGGAACAGACTCTGGTCTGTCCCCCTCCTTACAGGAACAGACTCTGGTCTGTCCCCCTCCTTACAGGAACAGACTCTGGTCTGTCCCCCTCCTTACAGGAACAGAATCTGGTCTGTCCCCTTCCTTACAGGAACAGACTCTGGTCTGCCCCCCTCCTTACAGGAACAGACTCTGGTCTGTCCCCTTCCTTACAGGAACAGACTCTGGTCTGTCCCCTTCCTTACAGGAACAGACTCTGGTCTGTCCCCCTCCTTACAGGAACAGACTCTGGTCTGTCCCCTCCTTACAGGAACAGACTCTGGTCTGTCCCCTTCCCTTACAGGAACAGACTCTGGTCTGTCCCCTTCCTTACAGGAACAGACTCTGGTCTGTCCCCTCCTTACAGGAACAGACTGGTCTGTCCCCTCCTTACAGGAACAGACTCTGGTCTGTCCCCTTCCTTACAGGAACAGACTCTGGTCTGTCCCCCTCCATACAGGAACAGACTCTGGTCTGTCCCCCTCCTTACAGGAACAGACTGGTCTGTCCCCTTCCTTACAGGAACAGACTCTGGTCTGTCCCCCTCCTTACAGGAACAGACTCTGGTCTGTCCCCTTCCTTACAGGAACAGACTCTGGTCTGTCCCCCTCCTTACAGGAACAGACTCTGGTCTGTCCCTTCCTTACAGGAACAGACTCTGGTCTGTCCCCTTCCTTACAGGAACAGACTATGGTCTGTCCCCCTCCTTACAGGAACAGACTCTGGTCTGTCCCCTCCTTACAGGAACAGACTCTGGTCTGTCCCCTCCTTACAGGAACAGACTCTGGTCTGTCCCCCTCCTTACAGGAACAGACTATGGTCTGTCCCCCTCCTTACAGGAACAGACTCTGGTCTGTCCCCCTCCTTACAGGAACAGACTCTGGTCTGTCCCCTCCTTACAGGAACAGACTCTGGTCTGAACAGACCCCTCCTTACAGGAACAGACTCTGGTCTGTCCCCTCCTTACAGGAACAGACTCTGGTCTGTCCCCTTCCTTACAGGAACAGACTCTGGTCTGTCCCCCTCCTTACAGGAACAGACTCTGGTCTGTCCCCTCTTACAGGAACAGACTCTGGTCTGTCCCCCCTTACAGGAACAGGATGGTCTGTCCCCTTTTGTTACAGGAACAGACTCTAGATGTCCCCTCCGGACAGGAAAAAAATCTCTGGTCTGTCCTTTACAGGAACAGCTTTGTCCCTTCCTTACAGGAAAAGTTATATCCCTTCCTTACAGGAACAGATGGTCTGTCCCCTCCCATTAATATTCATTACAGCACACTGTCTGTAAAACTTCTGCCTTACAGGAAAAACAGTAGTCCCTCCTCTGTTTCTGTCCATTTTCTTCCATTTGGTACAGTAACAGACGACCTGGTCTGTGAACACCTGTGGTTTCTCTGTTCTAGGAACATTGAGATGAACAGACTGGACTGTCCCCCTGACCTTCACAGGAACATACTCTGGTCTGTCCCCCTCCTGGACAGGAACAGACTGGTCTGTCCCCACTTACAGGAACAGACTCTGGTCTGCTGCCAGACAGGAACAGACTCTGGTCTGTCCCCTCCTACGATGAACAGGAACAGACTCTGGTCTGTCCCCTCCTCTGGTCTTACAGGAACAGACTCTGGTCTGTCCCTCCTTACAGGAACAGACTCTGGTCTGTCCCCTCCTTACAGGAACAGTGTGTGTGTGGTCTGTCCCCCTCCTGTATGAATCCAGGATGTGGCCTTTTGTTAAAAAATATTAGAGTGCAAAAACGTGATGTGTGAAAAAATCTAATTCAGACGAGGGCTAGTGATGATAAATCGGTTTGATTTTTAATGGAATTTGACAACAACAAAAATGATCGGGCAGGTTTTAAGACTCACTGCTTTGGTCCTGCTGCGTGGAGGGGCAGGGAGACTGAGGCACTGGAGAGACTGAACAATCATATGGACAAAAAGGTGAGTCACCTGATCTGGGTGTATCCAGGCCTGGCATAGTGACCAGCCAGCCAAGGCTCCCTTGCCACCTCGATCACAAACACTGAAGATAAAGTTGGTGTGGATGCTTCTTCATGTACTTTTCCTTATGATCAACCTACAGTATGTTTTTGTAGACACCTAGAGACAAGATAGAAATCTTCTCCTGGAGAGGTGTGTTTTCTGCTCTTGGTCCAATCTAACACCTGATTTTACTAATCAGCTTCTCATGGTGACCTTGATGATGATGATTAGCTGTGTGTTAGAGCAGGGATGCAGCAAAGACATGCACACCCAAAGACTCCCAGAGGAGGGTTAGTTTTCACCACCTAACCAGACCCTCATCTGAGAGTCTATCTGCTCATTACTGGGGTATCTTCAGTAGGAACCAAACAGAACCAAACGGGGAGGGACCTACCTGAATTTGTCCAATACAAACTAGTTCTCATTTTCTATTATTTTTTTAACCAAAAAAGAGGATTGGTGACCACTTTGTTATTGTTTCAGTTCAGTACTCTAACTTTAATAATGTTGTATCTCTATTTGTTACATGTGTTGAAGAGGGGTGTGTTTGTCTGTGTGTGTGCTTTTTTGTGTTTGAGCATTGGTTTAGTCCTAGGTGACTGGGTCATATCTAGATGGGATACAGTTTTTGTCAAATTGACGTCAAAAATGTAAATGTTTTGCATTTTAGCTAATCTTAACCTAATTATCCTAACCTTAACCCAATTCTCCTAACCTTAACCTAATTCTCCTAACCTTAACCTAATTCCCCTAACCTTAACCTAATTCCCCTAACCTTAACCTAATTCCCCTAACCTTAACCTAATTCTCCTAACCTTAACCTAATTCTCCTAACCTTAACCTAATTCCCCTAACCTTAACCTAATTCTCCTAACCTTAACCTAATTCTCCTAACCTTAACCTAATTATCCTAACCTTAACCTAATTCCCCTAACCTTAACCTAATTCTCCTAACCTTAACCTAATTCTCCTAACCTGCTAGGAAGAGTCCATTTTGACAAAAGCTGTATCCCTTCTGGACAAGCAGGTGACTGGTTTATTAGCGTTATATTTCTATATGTGATGTATTGCAGGTGTTTGAGGAGCTGCTCCTGGATGCAGACTGGAGTGTGAACGCAGGCAGCTGGATGTGGGCTCTCCTGCAGCTCCTTCTCCCAGCAGTTCTTCCACTGCTACTGTCCTGTGGGCTTCGGCCGGAGGACTGACCCCAGCGGAGACTACATTAGGTACACACAGAGCGCACACACAGGCTGTCCAATCCCCACAGGCCCTCTACAGTAGTGTACTTGACAGATTCTCTCGTTGAACACCCGAGCAGAGCTGCCAGGACGTCAGTCAGATTCACCTGGTTGGGAAACTCTTTGACGGCTAGATGTTTTTCTATCGGTCGACTGACAGGCGGTGATATGAATTGCTCTGTGTTGCATTGCTCTCCCCTTGAGCTAGTTTATGGTTGTGTAACGTCATGTAATTACATGGCTGGTAGCGTAACAGTCAGCCTTATCCCTCATGCAACATCTAACATCAATGTGTGTGTGTCAAGACCCACTCACGCTTCTCTGATTCAGCCATGTTTTATGTTATTACCAAGGATCTATTCTAGAAGTAACTCTGGCAGTAACATTGTTTTATGTTATTACCACGGATCTAACCTAGAAGTAACTCTGGCAGTAACATTCTTTTATGTTATTACCAAGGATCTATTCTAGAATGAACTCTGGCAGTAACATTATTTTATGTTATTACCAAGGATCTATTCTAGAAGTAACTCTGGCAGTAACATTCTTTTATGTTATTACCACGGATCTAATCTAGTAGTAACTCTGGCAGTAACATTCTTTTATGTTATTACCACGGATCTAATCTAGAAGTAACTCTGGCAGTAACATTCTTTTATGTTATTACCAAGGATCTATTCTAGAATTAACTCTGGCAGTAACATTCTTTTATGTTATTACCAAGGATCTATTCTAGAATTAACTCTGGCAGTAACATTCTTTTTATGTTATTACCAAGGATCTATTCTAAAAGTAATTAATTTCATACCTGAACCCAGCCCACTAAACTGTAACTGACCTGCAGTCATTTCATATCTGAACCCAGCCCACTAAACTGTAACTTGTTGCAGTCATTTCATACCTGAACCCAGCCCACTAAACTGTAACTGACCTGCAGTCATTTCATACCTGAACCCAGCCCACTAAACTGTAACTGACCTGCAGTCATTTCATACCTGAACCCAGCCCACTAAACTGTAACTGACCTGCAGTCATTTCATACCTGAACCCAGCCCACCAAACTGTAACTGACCTGGCTGAGTGTGTTGCATGCTACATCCTAGCCAGCTAACCCAGCGGAGAGCCTTGTGGGTAAAGTGTGTTGCATGCTACATCCTAGCCAGCTAACCCAGCGGAGAGCCTTGTGGGTAAAGTGTGTTGCATGGTGCATCCTAGCCAGCTAACCCAGCAGAGAGCCTTGTGGGTAAAGTGTGTTGCATGGTGCATCCTAGCCAGCTAACCCAGCAGAGAGCCTTGTAGGTAAAGTGTGTTGCATGGTGCATCCTAGCCAGCTAACCCAGCAGAGAGCCTTGTGGGTAAAGTGTGTTGCATGGTGCATCCTAGCCAGCTAACCCAGCAGAGAGCCTGTAGGTAAAGTGTGTTGCATGGTGCATCCTAGCCAGCTAACCCAGCAGAGAGCCTTGTGGGTAAAGTGTGTTGCATGGTGCATCCTAGCCAGCTAACCCAGCAGAGAGCCTTGTGGGTAAAGTGTGTTGCATGGTGCATCCTAGCCAGCTAACCCAGCAGAGAGCCTTGTGGGTAAAGTGTGTTGCATGGTGCATCCTAGCCAGCTAACCCAGCAGAGAGCCTTGTGGGTAAAGTGTGTTGCATGGTGCATCCTAGCCAGCTAACCCAGCAGAGAGCCTTGTGGGTAAAGTGTGTTGCATGGTGCATCCTAGCCAGCTAACCCAGCAGAGAGCCTGTGGGTAATGTGTGTTGCATGGTGCATCTCAATGCAGGATCTCTAACTGGGGCCCTTGTGGTTCCAGACTCGTCCTCTCACTCCGGACAGTAAGACCGGACGCTAGCGGGACCCTCACCCCCGGAGAAGAGGGGCCACGGCTCCAACCTGCTGGAGCTAACAGAGTGGGGCACCCAGGCCAAGGTCCATTGCTGCAGCTCAGCCCCAGCTCAGCCCTTACTAGCAGACGGTAAGGATGTTACCCGCAGTAGGCTGTCTCCTAAACCATTGGGCTTTGGGGAGGTGTTGGATCAGGCAGAACCTCCAGCTGTTGTCCCAAGCCTTGACACGAGAACATTAAGAGGTCGTGGTCACAAAGCAAGACTCTGTGTGATCTACAAGAACCCACACATCAGATTTAAACCGGACCCAACAGAATGCCCATTAGAACTTAATGTTACGATTCCAAGGGGGTCATTTGATCTAGTGCTAAGGTGACTGCAGGTTAGTAGAAACCAGAGATTTACCAGATACTCTGTTGAAAAGTGATGCCGTTTAGAAAATGGGAGGCATAAGATTGGAGTGTTGACTGTGAATTCATCAGGAAACCTGTTTAGTATTCACCTACACATCTTTTTCCCCCAGACTGTTGACGCACCTGGACTCAACGCTGATTGGAGGGAGAGCCCTCCACACACAGCCCTGCGAACCAGTAACAAAGACCTTTTTAACACCATCGTACCGACCCAAACTGCTGGCTCTGAGCACATTGTCCTTTTCAGCATGGTGCCATCAAATCTGGTGTGTTCATGACCAGGCCAGCTCAGTACAGCTTGGTTGGTATCGGCCCAGTTCGGGTCAGTAGTGTGAAAAGCCTGTAACAGTGCTGTTGTTCCCAGTCCCATATGGAGGTAATCTGCTATTGTGCCTGCAGTATAAATGAAGGAAAGGGTCAAATATAAACCATATTCATTCATCTGTGTTTTACTAACTACGCAGTTAAATTGATCCACAAGTTCTATCAATAAGTTCTGATGTGAAATGATTTGTTTATTGATCTGTCAAATAGCACAAGGGATTGTGCCGAGTATAGCAATTAATTGTTATAATCATATCAATGGATCTTCACAGAGGCACGTATAGAGTTTATTATATATATTTGCTATAATAAACTATCTTTAGATATGTCTCTGGTTCCATCATTGCTTCAATGCTAAAGAGTCACTGTGTTTGCATGACAAATGAGTCAAAACTAATCTCATGAGTCTGTTTCAGCAGTCTGTGCTGTCGTCCGATGTGACCCCAAGTCACTCTGTCATATATTTACCCCAAGTCACTCTGTCATATATTTACCCCAAGTCACTCTGTCATATATTTACCCCAAGTCACTCTGTCATATATTTACCCGTATAAGTCACTCTGTCATATAAGTCACTCTGTCATATATTTACCCCAAGTCACTCTGTCATATATTTACCCCAAGTCACTCTGTCATATATTTACCCCAAGTCACTCTGTCATATATTTACCCCAAGTCACTCTGTCATATATTTACCCCAAGTCACTCTGTCATATATTTACCCCAAGTCACTCTGTCATATATTTACCCCAAGTCACTCTGTCATATATTTACCCCAAGTCACTCTGTCATATATTTACCCCAAGTCACTCTGTCATATATTTACCCCAAGTCACTCTGTCATATATTTACCCCAAGTCACTCTGTCATATATTTACCCCAAGTCACTCTGTCATATATTTACCCCAAGTCACTCTGTCATATATTTACCCCAAGTCACTCTGTCATATATTTACCCCAAGTCACTCTGTCATATATTTACCCCAAGTCACTCTGTCATATATTTACCTTTCTTCTTCTTCCACCCTTCATGGCTACTCATTGTATCTTTCTTTTTTTTAATGGATGTATTCTAAATCAATTTGTGCTTTGACTTAATTTGTAAAAGTGTAAAATATGTTTTTACTAATTAAATGCTGTTTCTATACGTAACCACCAGGTGTCTCTTGTCTTCAGAAAGGGGATGTTAAGCTATTACCATATTGCTTAAAGGGATGGTCCACTCAAAATAAAATCTACGTGATATTTCCATTTACCTTGGCTGTAGTCGATTCCCGAAGACTGTTTTTGGATAAGGCATTTGAAAAGTCTGTATTCCTTAGATGTACACAAGGGTGGAAGGGTTATTGGCTAGGGTTTGTAATTTATAGTACATAAAGTATAGGGGGGTTTTCTTTGGTTTCTTTTCAACCTTCACTGGAACTAGGAGGCAAATGTCCATTAAACCTAATGGGTCTGGTCCCTATGGTCAGTTAAAATCTTAACTCCGAGTCCCATCTGGATGCAATGCCTGGGAAAAGAGTTTTTCTTTTTACATGGAAACTGTATTCAAGCCAGGTAATGAAAAACAAACAGTGATTTGCAATGAGCTGTGCAGTGCCTGTCCGCCCCATTGCCTGGGGCCCTTTTGTAGAGAATACACTGTCATCCTGTATAGAAGCTTTGCCCAGGTTCGCTCCTATAGACAACTATGAACAGGAACAGGAATGACATTATTTCTGCTTATCACAGTTTGTTGGCATGGCCTCCCTGCAGATCTCGCAGGCCAGAGCCTGAGGGGGTTTTACAGTACAATGACGTCCTGATTCAGGCCTCCCTGAATTCCTTCGCCATACAAACACAGACGGAAAACATCTTTCCCTGGAGTATCATCAACTCGCCATCTCTGTTCTCTCCATTAAAAGTGACAGTGTTTTTCCCTGCAACACTCTCGACATGCCAATATGCAGCCACTCCCCTTTTCCTCTGGACTTCCAGAACTCAACATGGCACGTCTGTAAAAACAGAAGCTGGAGAGTTCAGATGCATGGAGCTTGTCCATCATCATCAGAGAGAGAGAGAGAGAGAGAGAGAGAGAGAGAGAGAGAGAGAGAGAGAGAGAGAGAGAGAGAGAGAGAGAGAGAGAGAGAGAGAGAGAGAGAGAGAGAGAGAGAGAGAGAGAGAGAGCAGAGCAGAATGCCAGTGTGACTCCTGGTGAAAAGAAAGGGTTAAATCTCTCTCTTTTAGTGTGGTGAGTGTGTGTTCTCCTCAACAGCTGCTTTGCATCTAGAGCCCAGAGAACGAGAGGATAGTGGGATTGATGTGGAGCGTTCTGAACAGGAACACTTTAGATTCCGGACTCCTGTCACTCCTCAGTGACATCATGTGTGTTCTGGTTCCTAGCTCTATGGTCCTTGTGTGCCAGAGGGTGCAGCCCACTGGGAGGACGACAATGTCCCCTCATCTGCAACCCAGACACCTCCTGCCTCTTCTTCTCCATGTCATTCTACTCTGCCTTCATGCAACTGCCTGGCCCCACGGTAAGAGCTAGAGCGATGGTTCCATCATATACTGATGACAACTCATTTCATTCAGATGTATGACTCTACGAAGCCTGCTGTAACTTGTTTTAGCCTCCCTATTCTGAACTGTTCACACAACTTCCATTGTTAGAGTTTTTCTTTTGCACTTGCTGAGTAATTTATGTCCTCTCTGAGTCATATGGGCATACCTAGTCATGTCTGAGTTAACTTCTATAGTCACATACCTAGTCAAGTCTGGGTTTTAACTTCTCTAGTCACTTACCTAGTCATGTCTGGGTTTTAACTTCTCTAGCCACTGACCTAGTCAAGTCTGGGTTATAACTTCTATAGTCACATACCTGGTTATATCTGGGTTTTAACTTCTCTAGTCACTTACCTAGTCATGTCTGAGTTAACTTCTATAGTCACATACCTAGTCAAGTCTGGGTTATAACTTCTCTAGTCAAATACCTAGTCATGTCTGGGTTTTAACTTCTCTAGCCACTGACCTAGTCAAGTCTGAGTTAACTTCTCTAGCCACTGACCTAGTCAAGTCTGAGTTAACTTCTCTAGCCACTGACCTAGTCAAGTCTGGGTTATAACTTCTCTAGTCAAATACCTAGTCATGTCTGGGTTTTAACTTCTCTAGCCACTGACCTAGTCAAGTCTGAGTTAACTTCTCTAGTCACTGTCAAGTCTGGATTCTAAGTTTCCTGCTGTTAGAAAGCTGAGGACATTGTCTATGTATTGCCACACTCATTTTGACCAGACTGTAATGAGAATATGTATGACTGTAGGACTCTATTAAACCCCCTAGAAATCGAATTAGCATAACAAAATAATCCCTGTAAAAAGACGTCAGTTTAAACTAGAGATATCTGTTCACCTAGATATATTTCAATCCGCTAATGTTGCACTTCCGAATCTGCGGTGAAAGGTGAAAGGTGAAAGGTGACAGAGCTAGAGCTAGATATTTGTCAGACCATGAGACATCCCAAAAATGGGTCTTCTCACAAAATAGTCTGTAGCAGAGTTTGGCCTGACCCCTCTATGGAAAGATGAGACTCTAACGAACACGGTGGTGTTCTCTGTTTTGCTCTACAATCCCCATAAACGTATTAGAACGCGTCTGAAGTCGGTACAGACGATCTGCCGACTTCTGTCTGCAGCATCCCAACATTTTGGGCTACACACTAATAGGATGTGAGACTCTCATGAACACGTACATGTGGTTGTTATGCTCTAGGACCCCCACAGGCCCCACAAGACCTGCCTGAAGGTCCCCCGGTAACAGTTGAAAAATGAATGGAAGTATATATGGAGACTTAATGCTAAAACAACAACAACTGTTTCTCTCAAATATAGGACAGACACTTCAGAACAAACTTCCTTTAGATTTTTTTTTTGGGGGGGGGACCATCTGTTGTTCCATGTAGTGAATCTGTTATTCGATGTGTTTCATCAACTATTTGTTTTTATATTGTATTTTATACTTCAAGGGGTCTTAAAATGTTAAATCAAATAGATAAATGACCCTTGGTGTGACCTTTTTAAAACAATTCCATATAGATAGTAGAACCCCAGATTAGACAGGGTTTAGTCTGTAGAAGGTTAATGCCTTTGGAACCATCACGAGACAAGGTCAGATTGGGTTTGGGGATTTCTTGCTATTGTAATGACCCCTGGGGAGCACGATGTGAACTGTGAACCATTAATTTACGATTCAAGCACATTAGCCCTGTTTCAATAGGATTAACCCACTCAGTAGAGTTAGTCACCAGAGAACTGTAGAATCACAGCATAGAATCACATAGAACTTGCCACAAGGCACCTGGAAGTTGATGAGAGGTATCTAACCAATTATAGACTCACAGAGGATTGCTACCCTAAACCCTTCTTCAGTGTACACATGCTATACTTAAGCAATAAAGCCCGAGGAGTTGTTATATCTTGGCCAATATACCACACCTAAAGTCTGTTCTTACGACACAGCCCTTAGCAGGGATATATTGGCTATATACCACAAACCCCTGAGGTGCCATATTGCCATTATAAACTGTTTACCAACATAAATATGACTGTAAATGAGTTTTGCATCATACCCGTGGCATATTGTCTGATATACACACTGCTAGAAGGCTGTTTCAGCATCCAGGACCCAAACTACTAATGTAGCTATGGCTGCGTTTACACAGGGAGCACAATTCTGATATTTTGCCCTAATCATTGGCAAAAGAGCTGATCTGATTGGTCAAAAGACCAATTAGTGAGAAAAATATATTAGAATTGGTCTGCCAGGTTAAACGTAGCGTTATAGAGCCCTAGTCAAACTAATATGATAACCAGATCTCTGAGATAGCAGAAGTAAGCTTCATACAAATGACTTCATCCCCAAAAAACATTCTTCCAGTACAGAGAGGAAACATTCAAATGTATGTACAGACGAGGCGTCCTTGTTTTGTGTTGCATTCAAATGTATGTACAGACGAGGCGTCCTTGTTTTGTGTTGCATTCAAATGTATGTATGTACAGACGAGGCGTCCTTGTTTCGTGTTACATTCAAATGTATGTAGACGAGGCGTCCTTGTTTTGTGTTTCATTCAAATGTATGTACAGACGAAGCGTCCTTGTTTTGCATTCAAATGTATGTAGACGAGGCGTCCTTGTTTTGTGTTGCTTTCAAATGTATGTACAGACGAGGCGTCCTTGTTTTGTGTTGCATTCAAACTAGAGCTAAATATTATTTTGGCAAGTATATGTCATGAATCCAGACGTGCATTCATGTAGACTATAGAGCATGTTATTTTACAGAAGCAGTAATCATAGACAAATGAATGCCATGTGACATGTTTTTTAAATTTAACTTGGCAAGTCAGTTAATAACAAATTCTTATTTTCAATGACAGCCTACCGGGGAACAGTGGGGTAACTGCCTTGTTCAGGGGCAGAATAACAGATTTTTACTTTGTCAGCTCGGGGATTCGATCTTGCAATCTTTCGGTTACAAGTCCAACGCTCTGACCACTAGGATACCTGCTGGTTACAAGTCCAACGCTCTGACCACTGGGATACCTGCTGGTTACAAGTCCAACGCTCTGACCACTAGGATACCTGCTGGTTACTAGTCCAACGCTCTGACCACTAGGATACCTGCTGGTTACTAGTCCAACGCTCTGACCACTGGGATACCTGCTGGTTACAAGTCCAACGCTCTGACCACTAGGATACCTGCTGGTTACAAGTCCAACGCTCTGACCACTAGACTACCTGCTGGTTACTAGTCCAACGCTCTGACCACTAGGATACCTTGATTCACAACATGCCAGTCTCTTTATGTGAAACTCCCTTGATACGACATTGCTTGTTGTTTTGAGTTTAGGCTGGGTATCATGTGTTGTGCAGGTATGTGTTAATACATTTGGAAATGTGTTTCTTTTTGCATATCCCAACTCTCCCTGAGACACCTGCAGGGAATGGGGTCACGACCAGGGTCAGCCATTGTCAACAGTGACCCTGGAGCAATTAGGGTTCAGTGCCTTGCTCAAGGGCACATTCTTCAACTTGCCGTGCTCGGGGATTCGATCTAGCAACCTTTCGGTTACTGACCCAATGCTCTAACCGTTAGGCTACTTGCCACGCTAAAAGGGGCTTTAGGAAATACATTTGATTGACTGATTGATTGATTTTAGATTCCAGAGGTGTGGTGGATGACAAGTGTCCCAGCTCAGAGTGGAACCACATGTGTAGGGACTGTTGTGAGTACCAGCTGATCCAGTGTAGATGTCCTTCCCAGGGGGCACGGGTGGGCTACTCCGTCCCCTGCTGCCGCAACCAACTGGACCAGTGTGACCCCTGCATCATCCACCCTGGTAAACAACCTATCAGACCTCTACCAAAGATACTGGTAACTAATCCCCAAAATATCTCATCGTTGTCATTTCAAGTGGGAGCAAATGAAGCATGTTGGGCAGAACATGCATGGAGATGGGCAGAACAGGCATGGAGGTGGGCAGAACAGGCATGGAGGTGGGCAGAACAGGCATGGAGGTGGGCAGAACAGGCATGGAGGTGGGCAGAACAGGCATGGAGGTGGGCAGAACAGGCATGGAGGTGGGCAGAACAGGCATGGAGGTGGGCAGAACAGGCATGGAGGTGGGCAGAACAGGCATGGAGGTGGGGAACAGAACAGGCATGGAGGTGGGCAGAACCAAGCACGACCTAGCGAGATCCTGTTGTCATGTTTTAGCATATATTTGCATATTTCTGCTAGGTAACACGTTCTTTGTGAAGTGTTCATGTGCAATAATTCAATTGGCCGTTGCATTCCTTGTAAACAAAACCATTTTTTGGAACTTTGGTAAAGGGTCAAGTACACAAAACTTAGTTCACTCTGTTCATAACAGATTGTAATTTGGGAAGAGAACTGTATTGACACCAAGTTTCATTTAACTCCATTTTCTCCCACATTCCGCCCCTGGACTTCCTCCCATCACCAAATTTGGTGGTGAGAAGAAGCTGTAAACGGACGCTTCAGATTTCTACATCCTGTGAGACATCTGTCTCCTTCTATTTAATCTGTGCCCTCTACTGCTTCCCTCTTACTCCCTTCCAGCTTTCTTACCCAATACAACTTTTTGCATACTGACATTTATCTTCTTATTCTTCACATGTTGATAAAGCTTTAACGTTAAGTTGTAATTACAAGGATTCACTTTTTCTTACAGATTTATAAACGTTTAAATGAACCAAAACATTGAACGTGATTAAACATTGGTTGAAATGACATGTCATTTAGCTGCTTGCAGAACACTGACCTGACCTCATGGCTCCCCTGTTTCTCCTCTTCCCTCAGGCTGCAGTCTGTTTGAGAACTGTAAAACCTGTCACAATGGGACGTGGGAGGCCAAGGATGATTTCTTCATCCGAGGAAGATTCTGTACGGACTGTCGTCAGGGCTGGGCAGGTGGAGACTGCAAGAGTGAGTCAGCTGTTTCAGGGGTAGAGCATTTTCTAAATTACAGTCCTTGGGAGTTTTTCACTTGTTTCATTGCCAGTGTTGGGGAGTAGTGAACTACATTGAAATGTTGGTAACATTTCAGTAGTTAATTAATGTTTAGCCATATAGTGGTGTATCTAAATACTGGAACTACACACTACTTTTTTTGCTAAAAGAAAATGTATGAAGTAGGCAATAATTCCTTACTTTTTTGGCATCCTACCTGTTAAATTCATCTGACCTGTCTAATTCATCAGACCTGTCTAATTCATCTGACCTGTTTAATTCACCAGACCTGTCTAATTCATCAGACCTGTCTAATTCATCTGACCTGTCTAATTCATCAGACCTGTCTAATTCATCTCAGACCTGTCTAAATCAGACCTGTCTAATTCATCATCTGACCTGTCTAATCCATCAGACCTGTCTCCATCTGACCTGTCTAATTCATCAGACCTGTCTAATTCATCAGACCTGTCTAATTCATCTGACCTGTCTAATTCACCAGACCTGTCTAATTCATCAGACCTGTCTAATTCATCTGACCTGTCTAATTCATCTGACCTGTCTAATCCATCAGACCTGTCTAATCCATCTGACCTGTCTAATTCATCAGACCTGTCTAATTCATCTGACCTGTCTAATTCATCAGACCTGTCTAATTCATCTGACCTGTTTAATTCACCAGACCTGTCTAATTCATCAGACCTGTCTAATTCATCTGACCTGTCTAATTCATCAGACCTGTTTAATTCACCAGACCTGTTTAATTCACCAGACCTGTCTAATTCATCAGACCTGTCTAATTCATCTGACCTGTCTAATTCATCTGACCTGTCTAATCCATCAGACCTGTCTAATCCATCTGACCTGTCTAATTCATCAGACCTGTCTAATTCATCAGACCTGTCTAATTCATCTGACCTGTCTAATTCACCAGACCTGTCTAATTCATCAGACCTGTCTAATTCATCTGACCTGTCTAATTCATCTGACCTGTCTAATCCATCAGACCTGTCTAATCCATCTGACCTGTCTAATTCATCAGACCTGTCTAATTCATCAGACCTGTCTAATTCATCAGACCTGTCTAATCCATCAGACCTGTCTAATCCATCTGACCTGTCTAATTCATCAGACCTGTCTAATTCATCAGACCTGTCTAATTCATCAGACCTGTCTAATTCATCAGACCTGTCTAATTCATCAGACCTGTCTAATTCTCACTTGAAACACAGTTTGTATGTTTAATAGGCTAAATTAAACACCATGTTATCTTCTGACTCCAGTGTTATCTGTTCTTGCAATTTGTATTCTATGACATTTTATATATATACAGTATATCAAATCAAATCAAAAGTAACTTCAGTTAAGAAAGCTGTGTTTATAACTTCAGTTAAGAAAGCTGTGTTTATAACTACAGTTAAGAAAGCTGTGTTTATAACTTCAGTTAAGAAAGCTGTGTTTATAACTTCAGTTAAGAAAGCTGTGTTTATAACTTCAGTTAAGAAAGCTGTGTTTATAACTACAGTTAAGAAAGCTGTGTTTATAACTACAGTTAAGAAAGCTGTGTTTATAACTTCAGTTAAGAAAGCTGTGTTTATAACTACAGTTAAGAAAGCTGTGTTTATAACTTCAGTTAAGAAAGCTGTGTTTATAACTTCAGTTAAGAAAGCTGTGTTTATAACTACAGTTAAGAAAGCTGTGTTTATAACTACAGTTAAGAAAGCTGTGTTTATAACTACAGTTAAGAAAGCTGTGTTTATAACTTCAGTTAAGAAAGCTGTGTTTATAACTTCAGTTAAGAAAGCTGTGTTTATAACTACTGTTAAGAAAGCTGTGTTTATAACTACAGTTAAGAAAGCTGTGTTTATAACTACAGTTAAGAAAGCTGTGTTTATAACTACAGTTAAGAAAGCTGTGTTTATAACTACAGTTAAGAAAGCTGTGTTTATAACTTCAGTTAAGAAAGCTGTGTTTATAACTACAGTTAAGAAAGCTGTGTTTATAACTTCAGTTAAGAAAGCTGTGTTTATAACTTCATTTCAGAAAGCTGTGTTTATAACTACAGTTAAGAAAGCTGTGTTTATAACTTCAGTGTAGCTCAACCTCTGCGGATGTGATGTAATTGGTAGCTTGGTAAACTATATTTTCAGAGGAGCTTCCCCAACGCTGTTCATTACACATCGACTTGAATGACTTGCTACAAACATCTATGTTCTAATCTCTAGTTATTTTGTGTTGCATTATGGGAGCTCAGAGTATGTGTTCTTGTCCCTAGCATGTGGAGGGGTGATTCGTAGAGCCCAGGGCCACATCATGCTGGAGAGTTACCCCATCAATGCGCACTGTGAGTGGAGGGTGCAGGTAGAGAAAGGGGAGAACGTGGAGCTCAGGTGGGTCCCTGAATTGATTATACTGTACTACACTGTCAAATTCATTGATTCTCTCATTGGCTTTCATGAAGTTGAATGGTATTCTATGAGGAAGTAGTTTGTCACAATCCAGTCACAGCTTTCATGGATCCGTACTGAATTTGTTTTTTAAAGGGTAGTAAGATGATGTCCTAGTATGGACACTATATATATTAATATCTTATCCTACTTAACAGACAAACATGATGATAA
This sequence comes from Oncorhynchus gorbuscha, assembly GCF_021184085.1. Lineage (NCBI taxonomy): Eukaryota > Metazoa > Chordata > Actinopteri > Salmoniformes > Salmonidae > Oncorhynchus > Oncorhynchus gorbuscha. Next base: position 17,547 of record NW_025746526.1, read on the forward strand.
CAAAGACCTTGTTTGGATCCGTCCAGGTTCTCCATGCTTAGTCTAGAGCCTGACCACAACTGTCACTATGACTACGTGGAGCTGCGAGATGGTGACAGCCTGAGCGCCCCGTCATTGGCCGGTTTTGTGGGAATGAGCTGCCTCCACCAATCAGAACCTCTGGAAGCAGGCTGCACGTCCTGTTTGTCTCAGATGGCTACAACAACTTTGATGGCTTCTTCGCCACTTTTCAGCAGAGCTCAGGTAGCTACAGGCAGGTTTTATTGCCCTTATGAACGAGACTTTAGCATAGATGTTGCATGTCCTTATATGGTTACATTTTGGCCAAGATGATTTAAATTATTTAAATCTATCAGCCAGGCAGGTCTGTCAGTCAGCCTGTCTGTTGCTCAGCCTATTATTCATTATTCATGAATAATTTGTCTAATTGTCTGTTTGTTTTGTATTTGCGGCTCCCTTGCAGCGTGCAGCCCCTCCCCTTGTCAGCACCATGGAACCTGTTTGCTGAACCCAGTACAGTCTTTTCGCTGTGCATGTCTGCCAGGCTACACAGGTCAACTGTGTGAGAATGGTTAGTGATCCGTCTGGTAGCCATAACCTCATTTCCTCCCCAAACAAAGTGAGTTATTCATTATCATTCAGGTATTATAAAACCTAGCTCTACTGCTTCCTGGGAAGAAAACCTTTTACTGCAGTGGGTTATATCAGGGTCATACAGAACGTTTTACTGCGTTCGGTTATATCAGGGTTACAGAACGTTTTACTGCGTTCGGTTATATCAGGGTCATACAGAACGTTTTACTGCGTTCGGTTATATCAGGGTCATACAGAACGTTTTACTGCGTTCGGTTATATCAGGGTCATACAGAACGTTTTACTGCGTTCGGTTATATCAGGGTCATACAGAACGTTTTACTGCGTTCGGTTATATCAGGGTCATACAGAACGTTTTACTGCGTTCGGTTATATCAGGGTCATACAGAACGTTTTACTGCGTTCGGTTATATCAGGGTCATACAGAACGTTTTACTGCGTCGGTTATATCAGGGTCATACAGAACGTTTTACTGCGTTCGGTTATATCAGGGTCATACGTTTTACGTTCGGTTATATCAGGGTCATGCGTTCGGTTATATCAGGTTCACACAGAGTGTTTCTTGGTAGTCTTAAACAAATCTACATTGAAACAGAAGTATGCACCTCACACACATGGTTATGGGCTTAGAAAAAGAAGACATTGTCAGATATGGAGTTGAAATGTCTTCAATATTGAGTTTGCATTACAATATTACACTTTATATGCACAGGAGACTGACATATAACAAAACTGTTTGACATAGAAACACCAGATTTTCATCAGTTACATTTTTTGTAAATCTTTTATTTAAAATATAACATTCCACCCATGAGGCCAAAAGGGGGCGCTATTGGTCACTGACTGCAGGAAAAGGCTACGGGTCATTTCAGGAGTCCAGACCAAACTGGGGATGGTTGATATAATATTTCTACACAGACAACACTCTCTCTGCCTTCCAGTTGCTAGGAGTCAGGTGTGTGTGTTGCCAGCGAGGCCCGTGAACGGGGAGCTCCTCTCTGTGTACGGCCTGGAGGATGAGCTCCTGGCTGTTCAGTACCTGTGCCACCCACCCTACACACTGACTGGCACCCCCCAGAGGACCTGTCTGCCCAACGCCACCTGGAGTGGCACGGTGCCCATCTGTGGGAAGGTAGATAAAGGTAATGTTAAAGATCATGTAAATGAATGGATCAACGTTATTGATCACCTCCACAGACAGGAATGTTGCAGACCTGAGTACTGATGGAACAGGTGCATTACATTAGATGATGCCTCACGTGTCAATAAAATAAACTACACAAGGAAAATGAGAAGAGAGTACACAAGGAAAACGAGAAGAGAGGACACAAGGAAAACGAGAAGAGAGGACACAAGGAAAACGAGAAGAGAGTACACAACGAAAACAAGAAGAGAGTACACAACGAAAACAAGAAGAGAGTACACAAGAAAAACAAGGAGAGAGTACACATGGAAAACAAGAAGAGAGTACACAAGGAAAACAAGAAGAGAGTACACAAGGAAAACAAGAAGAGAGTACACAAGGAAAACAAGAAGAGTACACAAGGAAAACAAGAAGAGTACACGAGGAAAACAAGAAGAGTACACAAGGAAAACAAGAAGAGAGTACACAAGGAAAACAAGAAGAGAGTACACAAGGAAAACAAGAAGAGAGTACACAAGGAAAACAAGAAGAGAGTACACAAGGAAAACAAGAAGAGAGTACACATGGAAAACGAGAAGAGAGTACACAAGAAAACAAGAAGAGAGTACACAAGGAAAACAAGAAGAGAGTACACAAGGAAAACAAGAAGAGAGTACACAAGGAAAACAAGAAGAGAGTACACAAGGAAAACAAGAAGAGAGTACTCGACGAAAACAAGAAGAGAGTACACAAGGAAAACAAGAAGAGAGTACACAAGAAAACAAGAAGAGAGTACACAAGGAAAACAAGAAGAGAGTACACAATGAATGAACATACACAACATAGTCATGGTAGACCATTGAATAACCAGCCCATTTCTCAAAACATGACTCTCCTCCATCTCTTCGTGTCTCTCAGAGCCCATTCGACCCAGTCAGAGCCCGTTCGACCCAGTTAGAGGGGTGCAGACCCAGTCAGAGCCCGTTCGACCCAGTCAGAGGGGTGCAGACCCAGTCAGAGGGCTCGGGGTGTGTCCTTCTCCAGCCAGGCTGCACCATGGCTACCTCCAGCTGGTCCGGGGCTCTGGAGGAGGTCCTGACACAGTGGACTACTTCTGTAACCCCTCCTACATCCTGAGTGGCGGCTCCCGGAGCACCTGTCTCCCAGATGGCTCGTGGAGTGGCCGGCAACCACTGTGTGTGAGAGGTATACTGACAGCAAACAGCCATTTAGATAAAACACCTGCACATGTTTATCCACATTTATAAACTGACTTGTTCCAGCCCTGAATGCTGATTGGCTGAGAGTCGTGGTTCCAGCCCTGAATGCTAATTGTCTGAAAGCCGTGGTATATCAGACAGTGTACCACGGGTATAACAAAACATACATTTTTACATTTACATTTACATTTAAGTCATTTAGCAGACGCTCTTATCCAGAGCGACTTACAAATTGGTGCATTCACCTTATGACTGCTCTAATTATGTTGGTAACCAGTTTATAATAGCAATAAGGCACCTCTGGGGTTTGTGATATATAGCCAATATATCACGGCTAAGGGCTGTGTCCAGGCACTCTTTGTTGCGTTGTGCATAAGAACAGCCCTTAAGTGTGGTATATTGGCGATATATCACACCCCCTTGGGCCTTATTGCTTAAATAACATCAGACTGTATAGTGCTTTAGTGCTGCTGTTTAGGTTACTGGACAATACTGTTGATTACGTGGTTAAGGGCTCTTCCTCTGTGTCCACAGCCTGTCGAGAGCCTAAGGTATCTGAGCTGGTGAGACACAAAGTTGTGAAGCCAAAGGCCCCATCCAGGTATGACCCCGTACATCCAGGTATGACCCCGTACATCTGGGTATGACCCGTACATCCAGGTTTGACCCGTACATCCAGGTATGACCCGTACATCTAGGTATGACCCGTACACCCAGGTATGACTCGTACACCCATCTATGACGCCGTACATCCAGGTATGATCCGTACATCCGGGTATAACCCGAACATCCGGGTATGACCCATACATCCGGGTATGACTTGTACATCCAGGTTTGACCCGTACATTCAGGCATGACCCGTACACCCAGGTATGACCCGTACACCCAGCTATGACGCCGTACACCCATCTATGACGCCGTACATCCAGGTATGATCCGTACATCCGGGTATAACCCGAACATCCGGGTATGACCCGTACATCCGGGTATGACTCGTACATCCAGGTTTGACCCGTACATTCAGGCATGGTACACCCAGGTATGACCCGTACACCCAGCTATGACGCCGTACACCCAGGTATGACGCCGTACACCCAGGTATGACCCGTACACCCAGGTATGACGCCGTACACCCAGGTATGACCCGTACACCCAGGTATGACCCGTACACCCAGGTATGACCCGTACATCCAGGTATGACCCGTATATCCAGGTATGACCCGTACATCCAGGTATGACCCCTACACCCAGGTATGACCCGTACACCCATCTATGACGCTGTACATCCAGGTATGATCCGTACATCCGGGTATGACCCGTACATCCGGGTATGACCCGTACATCCGGGTATGACCCGTACACCCAGCTATGATGCCGTACACCCAGGTATGACGCCGTGCACCCAGGTATGACGCCGTGCACCCAGGTATGACCCGAACACCCAGGTATGACGCCGTACACCCAGGTATGACCCGTACACCCAGGTATGACCCGTACATCCAGGTATGACCCGTACATCCAGGTATGACCCGTATACCAGGTATGACCCGTACATCCAGGTATGACCCCTACACCCAGGTATGACCCGTACACCCATCTATGATGCTGTACATCCAGGTATGATCCGTACATCCGGGTATGACCCGTACATCCGGGTATGACCCGTACCTCCGGGTATGACCCGTACATCCGGGTATGACTCGTACATCCAGGTTTGACCCGTACATCCAGGTTTGACCCGTACATCCAGGTATGACCCGTACATCTAGGTATGACGCCGTACACCCAGGTATGACGCCGTACACCCAGGTATGACCCGTACACCCAGGTATGACGCCGTACACCCAGGTATGACCCGTACATCCAGGTATGACCCGTACACCCAGGTATGACCCGTACATCCAGGTATGACCCAGGTATGACCCCAGGTATGACCCGTACATCCAGGTATGACCCCTACACCCAGGTATGACCCGTACACCCATCTATGACGCTGTACATCCAGGTATGACGCCGTACATCCGGGTATGACCCGTACATCCGGGTATGACCCGTACATCCGGGAATGACTCGTACATCCAGGTTTGACCCGTACATCTAGGTATAACCCGTACACCCAGGTATGACCCGTACACCCAGCTATGATGCCGTACACCCAGGTATGACGCCGTGCACCCAGGTATGACCCGAACACCCAGGTATGACGCCGTACACCCAGGTATGACCCGTACACCCAGGTATGACCCGTACATCCAGGTATGACCCGTACATCCAGGTATGACCCGTATACCAGGTATGACCCGTACATCCAGGTATGACCCCTACACCCAGGTATGACCCGTATATCCAGGTATGACCCGTACATCCAGGTATGACCCGTACATCCAGGTATGACCCGTATATCCAGGTATGACCCGTACATCCAGGTATGACCCGTATATCCAGGTATGACCCGTACATCCAGGTATGACACCGTACATCCAGGTATGACCCATACATCCAGGTATGACCCCTACACCCAGGTATGACCCGTACACCCAGGTATGACGCCGTACACCCAGGTATGACCCGTACACCCAGGTATGACCCGTACATCCAAGTATGACCCGTACATCCAGGTATGACCCGTACATCCAGGTATGACCCGTACACCCAGGTATGACCCTTTATATCCAGGTATGATCCGTACATCTGGGTATGACCCGTACATCCGGGTATGACCCGTACATCCGGGTATGACCCGTACATCCAGGTTTGACCCGTACACCCAGGTATGACCCGTACACCCAGGTATGACGCCATACACCCAGGTATGACCCGTACACCCAGGTATGACACCATACACCCAGGTATGACCCGTACACCCAGGTATGACCCGTACATCCAGGTATGACCCGTACATCCAGGTATGACCCGTATATCCAGGTATGACCCGTACATCCAGGTATGACCCCTACACCCAGGTATGACCCGTACACCCATCTATGACGCCGTACATCCAGGTATGATCCGTACATCCGGGTATGACCTGTACATCCGGGTATGACCCGTACATCCGTGTATGACTCGTACATCCAGGTTTGACCCGTACATCTAGGTATGACCCGTACACCCAGCTATGACCCGTACACCCAGGTATGACGCCGTACACCCAGGTATGACGCCGTACACCCAGGTATGACGCCTTACACCCAGGTATGACCCGTACACCCAGGTATGACGCCGTTCACCCAGGTATGACCCGTACACCCAGGTATGACACCGTACACCCAGGTATGACGCCGTTCACCCAGGTATGACCCGTACACCCAGGTATGACACCATACACCCAGGTATGACCCGTATATCCAGGTATGACCCGTACACCCAGGTATGACCCGTACACCCAGGTATGACCCGTACACCCAGGTATGACCCGTATATCCAGGTATGACCCGTACACCCAGGTATGACCCGTACATCCAGGTATGATCCGTACATCCAGGTATGACCCGTACTAACACTACTATACGTGTCATTCTGACTGTCAATCTGTACAAAGCCGGCACCTTGATTGAATTTATACACTGCTTCTAGTTTTTGAGTGGATTAGGTTTTATTTTACAGCAGTGGTGTAAAACTCAGTCCACAGAGGGCCAAATGTCTACAGGTTTTAGTTTTTTCCCTTTCAATTAAGCTGTAGACAACCTGGTGAGGGGATATCCTTATTAATTAGTGACCTTAATTTATCAATCAAGTACAAGGGTGGAGCGAAAACCCACAGGCACTTTGCCCTCCTTGGAATGAGTTTGACACGTGTTTTACAGACAATAACTTCCCAGTAAACATTTATTCTACATCTCTTTTAAACATGCCCATTGTTAAGCTTTTCTCCTTGAACACAGACACCTTCTTTGTCCCCTACTACAGGAATAGTCCAGTCCACAGGCTTCACACCTCATCCACCCATACGGTCTATGACAGTCACCCCCCTGGCATGGACCCACCCTCCTCAGGGAACCTCCCCAACACCCAAGACCCTGTCCTGAGGGAATTACCCCGTGGTTTCCACCAGCTGTCCACTAGCATAGAGTATGAGTGTGCCTCCTCTCTCTACCAACACTACGGTAGCCCCGGCGCTCCTGTCTGAAGACTGGCAGGTGGAGCGGGCATCATGTCTCCTGCTCGCCAGGTGAGGGCAGCGCTGACTTAAAGAACAGATGCAGAGAAAGGGAGATGTACTCAAACTTTATCTTGAGGGAATGAACACGTTTGGTTTTACAAATATGGTGCCACTTTATTTGATCCATTTATTTTACCTTTATTTAACTAGGCAAGTCAGTTAAGAACAAATTCTTATTTTCAATGACGGCCTAGGAACAGTGGGTTAACTGCCTGTTCAGGGGCAGAACGACAGATTTGTACTTTGTCAGCTCGGGGATATGAACTTGCAACCTTTCGGTTACTAGCCCAACGCTCTAACCACCCCAATACAATGCAGTACACATTAATGATACATTTTAAATCACTGTTCAAGTGTCCCTAATGCATTTACGTCACTTTGCAGATGCTCCAGTTAAGTGCTTTGCTCAAGGGCACATTTGACAGATTTCTTAGCTAGTTGGCTCGGGATTTGAACCAGCGACCTTTCGGTTACTGACCAAACACTCTTAACCGCTAGGTTACCTGCCTCCACAGGTGTACATGGTAGTTAGAAATATAGTCAGAAACAACCCATTTCCTCTCCCATCTCTGACACCTACTCCTCTCTCTTTCTGTAACAGTGTGTGGTCAACTCCCAGCAGGCTTCAGCCCTCAGAACCTCACTGAGATTGGATGGCCCTGGCATGCAGCCATCTACCTCCGCTCCCACATCATCCGCAGAGCTGGCTCTGGCCTACAGACGGCACCAGAGGAGGCCTCCTCTCCCTGGCAGCTGGCGTGCAGTGGAGCACTAGTCACCCAGCTCAGTGTGCTGGTGGCAGCTCACTGCCTGGTGGTGGCAGGAGTGGGCAAGCCGCAGTGGGTAGATCCAGCCAACATTAAAGTGGTGATGGGAATGCACAGCCCGGGCCAGATGAGGACACTGAAACAACTGCAGGTGGGTGTGAGTGATGCTAAGCTAAGGGGATGCTCTATCTACACAGGGGGTAAAATAGTCTCTTGAAGTCTGTGAATACAGTTGTGAAGCTGTTATAATACTGTCTTGACAACGTCTACAAGGTCCAATCTGCAGTTGAAACAATAACAAAGCTGACACACCACCAGTGTTTTTGGTAAAAAGCTGTGGAATGTGGCTGGAGAAATGTCACCACTCTCAAAGTCTTAGACACAGCTATGGATTGCAAGGACTGACCATGGATTGCAAGGACTGACCATGGATTGCAAGGACTGACCATGGATTGTAAGGACTGACCATGGATTGCAAGGACTGACCATCCATAATGATATAGAACATTATATTGTAACCGTATTTTGAGGCTATACAGTGTTTGTTTACATTTACGTTGTTTACAAACATTGGAGCAAAAGAAGCTTATATGTTGAGTTCAGATGGGGTACGACAATTGAACTAAGTTATATTCTAAAAGAATGTATATAAGAATGGGTACCAATGGGTATATATCATTCATTCATAAGTGGATGAAAGAAGTGTAGATTGCTCCTTTAATGCCTACCAAAACATGCCAAGGTGATTTATGATAGGTCCATTTTAAAGGTGCAGTCTAATTGTCTTGATTTCCATATCAGATTATTCCTCTAATACTTGTTGTGGTTTAACTGTAAAGAAAACATTAAAAGATCCTGTGTCCTCCACATAACAATTTCCAACAAATTATAATATTTGGATATCATCAGTAAATACATATGATATTACATATCATATGTAATATTTGGATATGATCAGATTTCACTGAAACACATTTCTGTCAGCATTGTAAAATCATTAGGTAAATGGAGCCTCAAGTAGGCCCATAAGGTGCTAAAATGTTGGGCAATATAGTCACTTCAAATCCTGAACTGAGAAACACCTACAGGTGTAGGATCTTAATTTGAGCCAGTTTGCTACAGCAGGAAAATAATCTTGCACCACCAGGAAATGTGAATTATTATATGGATTATAATTCATGGACATGTTTGTTGGGGTTGATACATTTTGCATAAGGCTAATCAAGTCTGGCATTTTAAAGTGTAAATTACAAACTTCAGAAGCCTTTCTAAACCTCAAATACACTACAGGTTTTACATTTCCATCACTGTTCTTATGCAACAGGGTGATCAAATTAAGATCCTACATCTGTATGACATATATTGTCATGTCAATGGGAGATGTAGGAAACTAAGGTTGGGGGTTTGTCCTAAACAATTAGACCTCCTTGCGTTATGCACAAACACTTCCCTCCGGAGAACAGATTGGAAGACTATTGTTGCCAACCTCACCGACCAAATCTCAATGCACATGGCAAGTCAGTAAGCTGTGCTTAGGTCCGGCCAAGTTGCATGCTGGGACACTTATGTGTTTAGACTGAGCCAAGCAAGCTGCCACTGCTCTAACTCTCCGCACGGCATTCATTTTGGTCCATCTGTCTCATGTCTCCTCTGATCCAACAGGTTTCCTCTGTCCTGGTCCATCCCAGCTTTGATCCTGTGACACTGGACTCGGACCTGGCCGTTCTGAAGCTACGGGACAAGGCCAAGATCAGTGAACGTGTGCTGCCCGTGTGTCTCCCAAAATGCAAGGTGGGGAGGTGACCGCCACACAGGGCTATGCCACAGGCTGGCTCCTTGCATCTGACTCAAGGTCCAGTTCCAAACCCAGCCTAGACGCCGAGACAGCCCAGACTGGAGTAGTCGAGCTGGGGGATGTCGTTCAGTGCGAGAGGCAGTTTGCTCAGAGCGGGGCCCTGTCACCATCACTGACAATATGCTGTGTGCAATGCGCCACCCTCTCAATCCCACCAAGCCTTGTCCCACTGTCAGTGCAGGCATTACAATCATACCATCTCCTGCCACTAAGCCATCATCGGGTCCTTCGGCGGGACAGGGGATGATAGTGTTGTCTGGGAGCTTCTGGCATTAGAAAGTTTTGGTTATGAGAAATGGAACTGTGGCCCAGGGCTTTACACAGTCCATACCCGGATAAACAACTTCAAAGACTGGATACAGAAAAACATGAAGTAGATCTCTGATTTGACTCCAGTCTCAGCCACTCTGTCACCATCATTGACAGCCTGTGTTATTTTTCTAACAACTCACTTACTCACTGTTGCCAGTTCCCTGAAACAGATAAGGTCTAAGTGCTTGGCAGTGTATTCGGCTGAGCCAATTGGAGACTTCCTAAGACGAGATGTGGGGAGGACAGTCATCCCTGGCATTATTTACTATGATGTATATTTACCACTAATTACTATTATGTACACTGAACAAAAATATAAACGCAACATGTAAAGTGTTGGTTCCATGTTTCATGAGCTGAAATAAAAGATCCCAGAAAATGCTTCATACGCACAAAAGCTTATTTCTCTCAAATGTTGTCCACAAATGTGTTTACATCTCTGTTAGTGAGCATTTCTCCTTTGCCAAGATAATCCATCCACCTGACAGGTGTGGAATATCAAGAAGCTGATTAAACAGCATGATCATTACACGGGTGCACCTTGTGTTGGGGACAATAAAAGGTCACTTTAAAATGTGCAGTTTGGTTACAGTGCCACAAATGTCTCAAGTTTTGAGGGAGAGTGCAATTGGTATGCTAACTGCAGGAATGTCCACAATAGCTGTTGCCGGATAATTTAATGTTAATTTCTCTACCATAAACTGCCTAGGACGTTGTTTTAGAGAATTTGGTAGTACATCCAACCGGCCTCCCAACCGCAGACCACATGTATGGTGCTGTGTAAACGGTTTGCTGATGTCAACATTGTGCACAAAGTGCCCCATGGTGGCAGTGGGGTTATGGTTATGGTCAGGCATAAACTACAGACAATGAAAACGATTGCATTGTATCGATGGCAATTTGAGTACACAGAGATATCGTATTTGAATGTATTATGGATCCCCATTAGATGCTAACAAAACAGCACCTACTCTTCCTGGGGTCCAGCAAAATTAAGGCAGTTATAAAAAATGTAAAACATTATAATACATTCACAACATATCATAATCATAACCACACCATAGTTATATCAGAAACATAAATTACCATATCATAACCATATCATAATTATATCAGAAACATAAAATAACCATATCATATCATAATCATATCATAATCATATCATAATCATATCATAACCATATCATAATCATATATCATAATCATATCATAATCATATCATAATCATATCATAATCATATCATAACCATATCATAACCATATCATAATCATATCATAATCATATCATATCATAATCGTACCATAATCATATCATAACCATATCATAATCATATCATAATCATATCATAATCATATCATAATCATATCATATCATAATCATATCATAATCATATCATGTCATAATCATATCATAATCATATCATATCATAATCGTATCATAATCATATCATAATCATATCATATCATAATCATATCATAATCATATCATAACCATATCATAATCGTATATCATAATCATATCATAACCATATCATAATCATATCATAATCATATCATATCATAATCGTATCATAATCATATCATAACCATATAATATCATAATCATATCATAATCGTATCATATCATAATCATATCATAATCATATCATAACCATATCATATCATAACCATATAATAATCATATATCATAATCGTATCATAACCATATCATATCATAACCATATCATATCATAACCATATCATAATCATATATCATAATCGTATCATAACCATATCATATCATAACCATATCATATCATAACCATATCATAATCATATCATATCATATCATAATCATATCATATCATATCATATCATAACCATATCATATCATAACCATATCATATCATAACCATATCATAACCATATCATATCATAACCATATCATATCATAACCATATCATAGCCATATCATATCATAACCATATCATAGTCATATCATATCATAATCATATTATAATCATATCATATCATAATCGTATCATAATCATATCATATCATATCATAATCGTATCATACTCATATCATAATCATATCATAACACATATCATAATCATATCATAATCATATCATAATCATATCATGTCATATTCATATCATAATCATATCATAACCATATCATATCATAACCATATCATATCATAACCATATCATAATCATATATCATAATCATATCATAACCATATTATATCATAACCATATCATAATCATATATCATAATCATATCATAACCATATCATATCATAACCATATCATAATCATATATCATAATCATATCATAACCATATCATAACCATATCATATCATAACCATATCATATCATAACCATATCATAACCATATCATATCATAACCATATCATATCATAACCACATCATAACCATATCATAATCATATCATATCATAATCATATCATATCATATCATAATCGTATCATAATCATATCATATCATATCATATCATAATCGTATCATACTCATATCATAATCATATCATAACTCATATCATAATCATATCATAATCATATCATAATTATATCAGAAACATAAAATAACCATATCATAATCATATCATGTCATATTCATATCATAATCATATCATAACCATATCATATCATAACCATATCATATCATAACCATATCATAATCATATATCATAATCATATCATAACCATATCATATCATAACCATATCATAATCATATATCATAATCATATCATAACCATATCATATCATAACCATATCATAATCATATATCATAATCATATCATAACCATATCATATCATAACCATATCATAATCATATATCATAATCATATCATAACCAGATCATATCATAACCATATCATAATCATATATCATAATCATATCATAACCATATCATATCATAACCATATCATAATCATATATCATAATCATATCATAACCATATCATATCATAACCATATCATAATCATATAATTATATCAGAAACATAAAATAACCATATCATAACCATATCATATCATAATTGGGACGGCAGGGTAGCCTAGTGGTTAGAACATTGGACTAGTAACCGAAAGGTTGCAAGTTCAAATCCCTGAGCTGACAAGGTACAAAATCTGTCGTTCTGCCCCTGAACAGGCAGTTAACCCACTGTTCCTAGGCCGTCATTGAAAATAAGAATTTGTTCTTAACTGACTTGCCTAGTTAAATAAAGGTAAAAAAAAAAAAACTCATATCATAATCATATCATAATCATATCATAATCATATCATAATTATATCAGAAACATAAAATAACCATATCATATCATAATCATATCATAATCATATCATAATCATATCATAATCATATCATAATTATATCAGAAACATAAAATAACCATATCATATCATAAGCATATCATAATCATATCATAACCATATCATAATCATATCATAATTATATCAGAAACATAAAATAACCATATCATATCATAATCATATCATAATCATATAATAACCATATCATAACCATATAATATCATACCCATATCATAATCATATCATAATCATATCATATTATACCCATATCATAATCATATCATAATCATATCATAACCATATCATAATCATATCATAATCATATCATAACAATATCATAATCATATCATAATCATATTATAACCATATCATAATATATATCATATCATAACCATATCATAATCGTATCATGTCATAATCATATCATAATCATATCATAATCATATCATATCATAACCATATCATAATCATATCATAATCATAACCATATCATAATCATATCATAATCATATCATAATCATATCATAATCATATCATATCATAATCATATCATATCATAACCATATCATAATCATATCATAATCATATCATAATCATATCATATCATAACCATATCATAATCATATCATAACCATATCATAATCATATCATGTCATAATCGTATCATATCATAATCATATCATAATCATATCATATCATAACCATATCATAATCATATCATAATCATATCATATCATAATCGTATCATATCATAATCATATCATAATCATATCATAATCATATCATATCATAACCATATCATAATCATATCATAATCGTATCATAACCATATCATAATCATATCATAATCATATCATAACCATATCATAATCATATCATATCATAACCATATCATAATCATATCATAATCATATCATAAGCATATCATAACCGTATCATAATCATATCATATCATAACCATATCGTAATCATATCATATCATAACCATATCATAATCATATCATGTCATAACCATATCATAATCATATATCATAACCGTATCATAATCATATCATATCATAACCATATCATAATCATATCATATCATAACCATATCATAATCATATCATATCATAACCATATCATAATCATATCATATCATAACCATATCATAACCATATCATAATCATATCATATCATAACCATATCATAATCATATCATATCATAACCATATCATAATCATATCATATCATAACCGTATCATAATCATATCATGTCATAACCATATCATAATCATATCATATCATAACCATATCATAATCATATCATGTCATAATCATATCATAACCATATCATGGCCATGTTTCATCCGGGGTTAATAAATACAAGTTTTTTGTAAATTTTGGATAATTAAAATTTTTTGTTGAACGTATGTGTGTATGTATAGTTGTATGCATGTACTGTACTGTACCGTTGTGTCTGTCCGTATGTCACTTCCTATGTACAGTACAGTGGTCTACGCACTATACTGTACTGTACTGTACTGTACTGTACTGTACTGTACTGTACTGTACTGTACTGTATTGTATTGTACTATACTATATTATGCTGTATGTACAGTGTACATTAAAATGACTGTGAAGGTGATTGTGTGTTGTGTGTACCTGCGTGTCTGTGTTGGCGTGTGTGAGCCTCACTGTAGACAGTCAAACATGTGCTGTCAGTCATTGAGAATCACTTAGAGGATTTGTCGTCCTTATCCTCTGTTTGTCAGACAGACAGACACCTCAGCTTTCCCCCAGCTCCTCAGAACAAGACGACACCCTTAGAGCCAATAGAATTACACAATGGGAGATTCTCAGTTGGATTTCCTTGACTCCTCGCGTCCTCTCTCCCTGCCTCCTTCCCAAGAACCTTCGGAGGAGAAGGTCAGAGGCGTTTTGAGAAGGAGGCGAAGAGAGAGGACGCGAGGAGTCAAGGAATAGCAATTGAGATTCTTCCCATGCATGCTACCATAGCAACAGTCACTACCACGGTTAGTGTGGATATCAATGCGTAACCCTAATGCTGGTTGGCCATAAAATGGAATATATTTGAGAAGTGGTTGGAATGGCATCCTGAAGCTTCTGTTACTGTTCTTTAAATCAATGACTCGCATCGTAACTGTACAACATCATGTTCAAGTGGAGAAGGCAGTTACACTAATGAACAAAAAGAGTCATTGTGATTGAATTGTGATACTAAAGAAGACACCATACCAGTTTAGTGGCCTTGCGGTTAAGTAACGCTCACGTTATAACGACAACTAAGTATATCTTTAACAAAGAATAATGGGATGTCAGTTGATCGAATCTAGACTTTCACTTGGAGGATCCAGGTTGTCATGACACTGTAAATGTGATGGGGACGGAAGCCTGGTAATCCATTGCTTCTTAGCTTGGAGTACAACCTCCCTCCCCCCATTCTATCACACATACACACCTGCACACTAACACCTGAAGGGTTTGTCTATGTGTTTGTCTGAGCAGGATAGAGGGAGGTGCAAGGCTTTCCTGTACTGACAGAATAGTAAGAGTAGAAACTGTCGGGAAAGACCTGATGCTGCACTTGAATGAAACTACTCGCTTGCATCATTGAACACAGATTTGAGAGGATTTTCAATTTCAGAGAATTCATGGCCAATGTCTGAGTGAAAGTTCCAATACCTGGAACAGTATCTACAAAGCATCTCACAAAAGGTCCTTGGAATCCTGTTAAACCCTTTTTAAGACTATAAAACTCCCAACTCAGAGTAGGTTTTAGGATTATGTTAAAATAGATGCTGTTACATGTAGGTTTAGATTATTTATAGATACTGTTACATGTAGGTCTAGATTATTTATAGATGCTGTTACATGTAGGTCTAGATTATTTATAGATAGTGTTACATGTAGGTTTAGATTATTTATAGATAGTGTTACATGTAGGTTTAGATTATTTATAGATGCTGTTACATGTAGGTTTAGATTATTTATAGATGCTGTTACATGTAGGTTTAGATTATTTATAGATGCTGTTACATGTAGGTCTAGATTATTTATAGATGCTGTTACATAGGTTTAGATTATTTATAGATGCTGTTTTAGATTATTATTTATAGATGCTGTTAGATATATTACATGTAGGTTTAGATTATTTATAGATGCTGTTACATGTAGGTTTAGATTATTTATAGATACTGTTACATGTCTAGATTATTTATAGATGCTGTTACATGTAGGTCTAGATTATTTATAGATACTGTTACATGTAGGTTTAGATTATTTATAGATACTGTTACATGTAGGTTTAGATTATTTATAGATACTGTTACATTAGGTTTAGATTATTTATAGATGCTGTTACATGTAGGTTTAGATTATTTATAGATGCTGTTACATAGGTCTAGATTATTTATAGATAGTGTTACATGTAGGTTTAGATTATTTATAGATAGTGTTACATGTAGGTTTAGATTATTTATAGATGCTGTTACATGTAGGTTTAGATTATTTATAGATGCTGTTACATGTAGGTCTAGATTATTTATAGATACTGTTACATGTAGTTTAGATTATTTATAGATGTTTAGGTCTAGATTATTTATACTTTGTTAGATGATTATTTATAGACATGTTACATAGGTCTAGAATATTTATAGATAGTGTTACATGTATTATTTATAGATGCTGTTACATGTAGGTCTAGATTAGGTCTAGATTATTTATAGATGCTGTTACATGTAGGTCTAGATTATTTATAGATGCTGTTACATGTAGGTCTAGATTATTTATAGATAGCTGTTACATGTAGGTTTAGATTATTTATAGATAGCTGTTACATGTAGGTTTAGATTATTTATAGATGCTGTTACATGTAGGTTTAGATTATTTATAGATGCTGTTACATGTAGGTCTAGATTATTTATAGATACTGTTACATGTATGTTTAGATTATTTATAGATGCTGTTACATGTAGGTCTAGATTATTTATAGATGCTGTTACATGTAGGTCTAGAATATTTATAGATGCTGTTACATGTAGGTCTAGATTATTTATAGATGCTGTTACATGTAGGTCTAGAATATTTATAGATGCTGTTACATGTAGGTCTAGATTATTTATAGATGATGTTACATGAAGGTCTAGAATATTTATAGATAGTGTTACATGTAGGTCTAGGTCTAGATTATTTATAGATGCTGTTACATAGATAGGTTTAGATTATTTATAGATACTGTTACATGTAGGTCTAGATTATTTATAGATACTGTTACATGTATGTTTAGATTATTTATAGATGCTGTTACATGTAGGTCTAGATTATTTATAGATGCTGTTACATGTAGGTCTAGAATATTTATAGATGCTGTTACATGTAGGTCTAGATTATTTATAGATGATGTTACATGAAGGTCTAGAATATTTATAGATGCTGTTACTTGTAGGTTTAGATTATTTATAGATACTGTTACATGTAGGTCTAGATTATATATAGATGCTGTTACATGTAGGTCTAGATTATTTATAGATGCTGTTACATGTAGGTTTAGATTATTTATAGATGCTGTTACATGTAGGTTTAGATTATTTATAGATACTGTTACATGTAGGTCTAGATTATTTATAGATGCTGTTACATGAAGGTCTAGAATATTTATAGATGCTGTTACATGTAGATTTAGATTATTTATAGATACTGTTACATGTAGGTCTAGATTATTTATAGATGCTGTTACATGTAGGTCTAGATTATTTATAGATGCTGTTACATGTAGGTTTAGATTATTTATAGATGCTGTTACATGTAGGTTTAGATTATTTATAGATACTGTTACATGTAGGTCTAGATTATTTATAGATGCTGTTACATGAAGGTCTAGAATATTTATAGATGCTGTTACATGTAGATTTAGATTATTTATACTGTTACATACTAGATTATGTATAGATGCTGTTACATGTAGGTCTAGATTATTTATAGATGCTGTTACATGCAGGTTTAGATTATTTATAGATGCTGTTGCATGTAGGTCTAGATTATTTATAGATGCTGTTACATGTAGGTCTAGATTATTTATAGATGCTGTTAAATGAAGGTCTAGATTATTTATAGATGCTGTTACATGAAGGTCTAGATTATTTATAGATGCTGTTGCATGTATGAAGGTCTAGATTATTTATAGATGCTGTTACATGTAGGTTTAGATTATTTATAGATGCTGTTACATGTAGGTTTAGATTATTTATAGATGCTGTTACATGTAGGTTTAGATTATTTATAGATGCTGTTACATGAAGGTCTAGATTATTTATAGATACTGTTACATGAAGGTCTAGATTATTTATAGATACTGTTACATGTAGCTCTAGATTATTTATAGATGCTGTTACATGAAGGTCTAGATTATTTATAGATACTGTTACATGTAGGTCTAGATTATTTATAGATGCTGTTACATGAAGGTCTAGATTATTTATAGATACTGTTACATGTAGGTCTATATTATTTATAGATGCTGTTACATGAAGGTCTAGATTATTTATAGATACTGTTTCATGTAGGTCTAGATTATGTATAGATACTGTTACATGTCGGTCTAGATTATTGATTGATACTGTTACATGTAGGTCTAGATTCATGCTCATCTTTGAGCATAAATTAGCAATGATACAGGAAAACGGCTTCCCCTTTGTTATAACACTATTGATATGGTAGGGAATTCTTGATTGTCAGTACAGTCTGCCATTTTTAAGGTAGTCGGTTTCAATTAACCAGATGTTCAAAGATGATGAAACAATAATTCAGTAGGCCATTTGCCGTATTCAGCTGGTGTCCAAATTATTCAGGAAGTCTCACATGAGTTGTAAATGAGTCCAGTTGGGAAGGAGACCCAGTAGCGACAGACATAAACATACATGTTTACATGATGCCAGCACACCTTGCTGAAGCAGAGATATGGGAACATTTATGTGATTATAATTATTTTTTGTTATTTTGATTCATCATAATTGTGTGGATGAATGTCTAGTCTCTCTAGACAGATGGGTGGTTTGTAGTGAAGAGAGGCTGAATCTGCTGTTTATCCACTTGCGCCCCTAGAAGTAACAAATAAAGTAAACTAGCTAGCTAGCGCACATGAGATTTGGTTCAGGGTTCCAAGATTACATTGACATGAATTAATATTTTATTACGTTGGAACAGTAAAGACACTTGTTGTGTAAAGTTTGCTGAACTGATATGTCCAACTAATTGCTATGTAATTTTCAACTCTACTAAGTAATCAATGGTAGGGAAGATAAAATGCAGGGAATTACCATAACACCTGGATGCAGGAACCCGGCACAGATTAACATTCAGGAAAAGGAGTTGAAAAGACTGTGGTTTCAATATGAGCCAATTCACCACCATAAGGTGTCCAGGACACCGTGTGTATGTAATGATCAATGAACATTATATTAGAGAAACAGATGCATGCTGGGAATTGTATTTCTACTAGCATGGTATTGACATGATTTAATGATTGGATTGTAAGATTATCTATTCTTAGTGAGTTTTAAGAAAAGAGAAGACTAGATAGATATATTATTAGGAAGTGGTAAGTGAACTCATATCATGGTATATCTGTTGTGTCATGAGTGTGTACATTTGCACATGTGTGTATGTCCCTGTGTGTGTATGTGTGGTAGATTAGGAGAGCTCAGGACAGATGAGTTATTTATAGACACCATGTCCTCTCATCATGGTTCGTGTGGTCAGATGGAGTAGCGTGAGGAATGTGTACCTAAGGGGGTGGAGTCCCACGTTGGGATGCATGAGCTAGAAACAGACGCGTTGCCATCTTCTCGCTCCCTTCATGTGGACTAACCTACTGAACACAAACTGGTTGAATCAATGTCATTCCAACAATAACCATTGAGGTGATGATGTTGAATCAATGTGGAAAACTGATCAGATTTGATTCATCAATGTAAAGGGATGTTGGAATGTTAGCCTTTTTTTTCAACACAACTTTTAAGCAAAATCCAAATGACATGGTAAAGTGTTTTGGGGAATTCACGTTGAATTCACGTAATGGGACAATTCTATCAAATGTAGATCAAAACTAGACGTCTGTGCCCAGTAGGAACACGGTTAACATGGTTAACTCCATACCAATGAAGATCAGAGATCACTTATTGCAACAAACCAGACCACCACCAAGGAAAATGTAACACACACAGGAAGTTGTCATACCTAGCTGAATTCTAGAGACGATTTGTAATAATATGCACTAAAGTACAGCTGTAGGATTTTAATTGGATCACCCTGTTGCATGAGAACTTTCCTGTAATGCAGCTAAAGTTAAACTTCTAGTGTATTTGAGGCTTAAAACGTTTGTAATTTGCAATTAAAAATCTCTGACTTGATTCTCTCTTGTGAATCAAGTGAGAATATAAAAATATTTAAAAAATATAAAAATGTCCATTAATTACAATCCACATAATAATTCACATTTCCCTTTGCTGCAGGACTATTTTCAAATTCAAATTAAGATCCCACATCTGTATGATGCTGAACTCTCTGGCATGAGTGTTGCTCACGTCTCAAGTCATGAACTACCACGATGATATGTTTCCTTTGGAAATCTTTTATCCCCTCATTGGACAACCCAAAGATCGATATCAGTGAGACTTCTTTTCGTGATGTGTGTTCCAATCCAATATGGCTAATGTAGATAGCGAATGGAAAGAGGCCTGTAAAATGTGATACATTTGATGTTGGTGACAGAGAAGAGCTGACCCCTGATATAATTTGGGGTGCCTTTCAAGGCGTACATTAGGGGAATGATAATCTCATACTCTGCACTATTTTAGGAAAAAAACAAACATAAATCTTTACAAGGTAAAGAAGTTAATACAATTTCAAAACTTAAGCACAAATACAATCTTTTACTTTTGAAGAGAGCCCAAAACTACAGGTACAATTTAAATCAAGTAAACTACTAAATGGCAAATAAATCTGGTAAACATCTCACAGCTCTCACAAAACAAATACATGCTAAACTAGTTATACTTTTAAAAGATACAGATACAAAAGTGGTCATTAGAAATAAACAATGCGATTAATTACCATTTTAAAAGCTTCTGTGAACATGTTTATAAATAAGAATCAAACAACAATTGGATGGATCGCATATCCTTCTTAGACTCATCAACTCTGAAGCAATTACCAAAACACAAAAAAAATGATCACTAAAAACAGAGATTACACAATAATAAATATTAGATACTGTTAAAACATTCAAAAGGAGAAAGGCACCAGGAATGGATGGCTTTCCAATGGAATTCTATTCTACATTTTGGGACAAAGTATCCCCACTATTTACACAAATGACAACACACATGTCACTCAATTCAGAACTTCCTAGTTCCATGTATCAAACAGTTATTTCAGTTATATTAAAACCAGGAAAATCTGGAGAGTCCCCTGCTGATTACAGACCCATACATGTAATAAATTGTGACAATAAAATGACAACAAAACTTAATAAGCAATAGAATGGCAAAACGTATTATCAGACGTGCTACATGTCCATCAAACAGGGCTTATTAAAAATAGACACTTAGATTCATCAATAATGGCTGTTGATGCCGAAACGCTTTTAACCATCTTGAATGGCTTTTTCTATTGAAAACTTTGGAAGCCCTCAACTTTTGAGCTGAAATAATACATTTAATAAAACCATTGTATAAATGTCCTAAAGCAAAAGTATACACAAATAATACATTATCTGATTGTTTTAGAAAGGGGCACAAAACAGGGATGTCCCATCTCACCCTCCTGTTAGCACAGGCAATTGAACCACTTGTAGAAAGAATTAGACAGGAACCAAATGTAACAGGTATCAATCAGTGTTGGTAAACATGAATATAAACTAAACTTATTTGTAGATTATCTACTTATATACCTGACCAATATTGAACACTCAATGCCCCCTTAGCTAAAATCAATATTTTCAGAATACTCTAAAATCTCAGGATATCAAATTAAAGTGGGGAAAATGAAATAATACGAAAAAGAATAGCTCACAATCTACAGCAATCATTTTAAGTGGACTACCAAAAATAATACATATTTAGGATGCTTAACTCATAAGAGCCCTGTCTAAGCGGGGGAGGGAGGGGGTTCAACTAATCTACATTAAATTGTTGATGAAGGTCATACCAAGGATCATTTTGCTATTTGATAATGAATTTTAAGACGCTTTGAAGCATAAAAAACAAAAAACAATTAGCCCATACAAACACATTGAATAACAGATTCACTACACGGAAAAACAGATAGTCCCAAACAATCTAAAGGAAGTTTGTTCTAAAGTGTCTGTCCTCTATCTGAGAGATATAAGAATGATCAGGAAACATATACATATTTTTTTATTGGTACTTAACGCATTATTTTTGGCACTAAACTTTCTCCGTATGTATATACCTCCATTCATTTTTCAACTGGTACCGGGGGACCTTCAGACAAGTCTGGTGAGGCCTGTGGGTGTCCTAGAGCAAGATAACCAATGTTTTTCTACCTGTTGTTACATCACAGACTTATTCTAAAATGCATTCATTTAAAAATAAAATCTACACAATACCTCATTATGACAAAGCATAAACAGGTTTTTTGAAAATGTTGCAAATGTATTTAAAAGAAAAAAACAGAAATACCTTATTTACATAAGTATTAGACCCTTTGCTATAAGACTCGAAATTGAGCTCAGGTTTATCCTGTTTCCATTGATCATCCTTGAGATGTTTCTGCAACTTGATTGGGGACCACCTTTGGTAAATTCAATTGATTGGACATATATAGACACCTGTCTATGAAAAGGTTCTAAAAGGCTTCTTTTTATGGAGAAAATGTTCTACCTGGAATGAGGGTTCTTCTAAACTGCAAGGACAAGCTGAGGAATCCTTTATTGTTCTAGATCCTTTTTTCTAAAAGTGTGAGTTGAAAGAGCCCATCTTGTCTGATTCATTACTACTCCAACTTCCCTGTCCTCATTGTTTACATCTGGGTTGGCTATACAACCCACACGTCTCTTCAATGCAACGGCCAAGTGTTGCTTTTCTTCAGCACTTGGCTTGCAGGCCTGCTTTGATTGTTTCAGAATGTCGTGCGTCTTTATCCCGCCTCACATCCGAGGGAAAAGCATTACAGCGCATGCTTTAAGGACGGATTAGACAGGTAGAGAAGGAGAAAGAGGAGGGCACCAAGGATTTCACTCGCTGCTTACAATTAAGCTGAACGTGGAGCCCACAGTCCAGCCTGCAGGTTGGTCACTTCAGGTCTACACACATGCTTGGATGAGTTGTCTTCAGTGACTGTGGATACCATTCTTAGTCTTCCATGGGCATTGCTGATTAATTAATTGTATTTCGATTGGATGCTGAGAAGGTGCTGCTGGCTTTCTTCTTGAGATCTACTCCCGCAGAGCCTCCAGATTTCTACATTCCCTTATTTAAGGGGCAAAGGGGGGACCTTCATACGTTTGTGGATCTTCACTGAATCTCCAAGATGGATAGACCGTGAATTTCCCTTCCTTTCTTTGACTCTATCCTTGCAGCCCATGGCTGACTGAGTAGTGACTCTTTAGTACGCCACCTTCCATTCCACATTACAGACAACAACTACAGGTAAGCTAAATGTAAAGGTTTTTAATTGAATATGAAAGGTTTGAAACATTTTCTTGAAGCGCTCCAGAATGTTTCTCTTCAAACCTTCTACATTCTACTTTTTCCGTGCTGTATTTATTATAGAGGCAGTTGCTGTCATGGATTTTTGAAGGTATGATTGAAAGTTTGCATCTCACAGTATTATGCTACAGTATTGTTGAGTAGAATTTCCTCTTCACAGTATTATGCAACAGTATTGTTGAGTAGAATTTCCTCATCACAGTATTATGCAACATTATTGTTGAGTAGAATTTCCTCATCACAGTATTATGCAACAGTATTGTTGAGTAGAATTTCCTCATCACAGCATTATGCTACAGTATTGTTGAGTAGAATTTCCTCATCACAGTATTATGCAACAGTATTGTTGAGTAGAATTTCCTCATCACAGTATTATGCAACAGTATTGTTATGCTCATCACAGTATTATGCTAACAGTATTGTTGAGTGAATTTCCTCATCACAGCATTAACAGTATTGTTGAAAATGCATCACAGTATTATGCAACGTCAGTGAACTTGTCAGTATTGTTGAGTCATTTCCTCATCACATGTATTGTCATGCTTATTGTTGTTGTCCCCTGACGCAAAAAGGGAAAATGCTCCCGTCTGTGACTTGTCTATCATTCTTCATGTATTGTCATTTGACCTTTGGTAATCAGAGGTCATTCCTTTCTGGTGAGAGAGCTGAGACACTCTCCCCTTTGACCTCATCTGCACCAACCCAGCCAGGTGGCCTTGAGAACCATCCAGCTCAATGAGATGTACCCTATCTAATGAGACACATAATGACATTAGCAAATCGTATGTGCCCTGGATCCTGATTCAAGTGCTTCACAATTGCTACAGTCAGGCTTCAGTTGACTGTAGCGATATATTGTTTAGGCTTTGAAAAGCTTTTGGTACTGATGCACCATAGAGCAGATAGGCAGTATGGATGACTCTTGGTGAGGGGGCCATTTCTTGCCAAAGAGCTGTGTGAATAATTGTGTTTTTTAAATATGTGATTTCATTTGTATGTATTGTGAGTCTGTATTTCTGAATCTGTGAATCAAACAGTAATCCCTTGCTCAAGACGGTCTAATCGCAGCTTGGCACACCTTGACAGTTCCTGGGTCACCCCTGAGAGGTTATGTAACTAAACCACTGGTGTGCTTGACAGGCTAATTTTGTCAGCCTTAACAGGCTTATGTCCGGGCACTGTGTGTCAGACAGCCTCTGATTGATTTGCCAGTCACAACCTATTAACTGCCTCGCCGTCACGTCTTTGGTTCTGTGGATGTAAACAGTAATACAGCAATACAAGCAGTTACTCCAGTTACAGATTCACTCAAGGTGGTTTTAGAAACAGGGAGTTTCGCCAAAACTCCATTTTCCTCTCAATCCGAGAGATATTTTGCCAGTGGGTACAGAGCTGTTCATTTTTAGGACAGTGTAAGAGTGTAGCAGGGGGACCCAGCAGAAAGCTCCATCTCAGGAAATGGACGGTATTGACAGTGTGTGTTAGTGTAAATATGAAACAATACGGGACACGGTGACAACACACGGATGTACCAGAATGGCGGGGGGAACAAAGTTACGCAACAGCACACAAGGTTATACACACCAAGAGATGTGATTTAAATGATGCTAGGAGTAGGGACGGTCGGGGACTTTTAAGTTGAAGAGCTTTTAATAAGCCAGACCACAACAAAGCTGGGAGACTTGTTGCTGTGGTGACGTGATGAGGCGATTAGGTAGAGAGATGGAGGGAGGAGTGTGAGGAGTGTGAGATGGGGGCATGACCTGAAAAGGAAGACTTCCATCTCAGAGGAATAAGATTACGAAGAAGCTCCATTCACTGGAAAATCACTGCATCCTCAGACTGACCCAGATCAGAGGGCAGAGATAACAGAGGTTAAGTTTAAGTCCGTTGCTGTCGACAGACACTGGACACACACACATACTGTACTAACACACAAGTCATGGTGGGCTCCTGAGGGGCGCAACAGTCTAAGGCACTGCGTCTCAGTGCAAGAGGCGTCACTACAGTCCCTAGTTTGAATCCAGGCTGCATCATATCCGGCCGTGAACCCTTTCACTAATAAGAGGTGGAGTCCCATAGGGCGGTGCCCAATTGGCCCTGCATTGTCCGAGTTTGGCCGGGGTAGGCCGTCATTGTAAATAAGAAATTCTTCTTAACTGACTTGCCTAGTTAAGTAAAAAATAAAATAATAATAACTGGTGTACGTTGAAGCCTAAATATCAGGTATCAAGCCCCAAGGTACACTCTTAGAAAAGAAGGTGGCACACTTTGAATTGTCCCAATAGGTGAATCCTCTAAAAATAACTCTTTGTTTCAAGTGGAGCCTTTTCACTAATACGAGGGGCTACGTCAGTAGTATTCAAAGTCGGGGAAATGGGGTCACCCTCACAAATTAATACAACAAATAAGAGTACAGATCATTGTTTTGACAATATACAAATTATTTGGAAAAATATAATTAGAATGATTTACATACTCACATCTCCCATGTCTCTCTGTCTACCCACTCGTTCAGTCTCCTCTCCCTCATACATCTTTGTGATAGTATGAATACAGTATCATTCTGTTTGCCATCAGTTCCCGAGACATTATTTTAGATGGACAAGAAGCCACATCAAACTCTTATGGTGTGCTGCATCAGTGACCTTTACACTGGAGCAAATATGGTAATACCTGTCGACACAGCTAGGCATTATGGGTCAAGGAGGAGTAAATGAATAAACCTCCCATCTATCTCTCTCTCTCTCTCTCTAGTGCCAACACAATGCAGAGGCAAGTGGAGGTCAGAATGCATGAAAGCCATTTGGAGCCCATCGTGGAGCCTCCTCAGCCTATGTGTTGGGGAATATGCAGCAAAATCATGAATAACTTGGTCCTTTTCCTCACCATCCTTGGTAAGTTAGTCTGTCCTATAGATGTGTCTGCTTGTTACTGTCTTGGTAAGTTAGCCTGTCGTATAGATGTTACTGTCTTGGTAAGTTAGCCAGTCGTTTAGAGGTGACTGATTGTTACTGTCTTGGTAAGTTATTCTGTCATATAGATGTTACTGTCTTGGTAAGTTAGCCTGTTGTTTAGAGGTGACTGGTTGTTACTGTCTTGGTAAGTTAGCCTGTTGTTTAGAGGTGGCTGGTTGTTACTGTCTTGGTAAGTTAGCCTGTTGTATAGATGTTACTGTCTTGGTAAGTTAGCCTGTTGTATAGATGTTACTGTTTTGGTAAGTTAGCCTGTTGTATAGATGTAACTGTCTAAGTTAGCCTGTTTGGTATGTTACTGTCTTGGTAAGTTAGCCAGTTGTTTAGAGGTGACGATTGTTACTGTCTTGTAAGTTAAGTTAGATGTTCTGTCTTGGTAAGTTATGTTGTATAGATGTTACTGTCTTGTAAGTTAGCCTGTTGTATAGATGTTACTGTCTTGGTAAGTTAGCCTGTTGTTTAGTCTTGGTGACTGGTTGTTACTGTCTGTCTCTGTTGTTACTGTCTTGGTAAGTTAGCCTGTTGTTTAGATGGGTCTGGTTGTTACTGTCTTGGTAAGTTAGCCTGTTGTTTAGATGTGTCTTGTTACTGTCTTAAGTTAGCCTGTTGTTTAGATGTGTCTGGTTGTTACTGTCTTGGTGTTAGCCTGTTGTTTAGATGTGTCTGGTTGTTACTGTCTTGGTAAGTTAGCCTGTTGTTTAGATGTTACTGTCTTTAAGTTAGCCTGTTGTTTAGATGTGCCTGGTTGTTATAAGTTAGCCTGTTGTTTAGATGTGTCTGTTGTTACTGTCTTGGTAAGTTAGCCTGTTGTTTAGATGTGTTGGTTGTTACTGTCTTGGTAAGTTAACCTGTTGTTTAGATGTGTCCTGTCTTGGTAAGTTAGCCTGTTGTTTAGATGTGTCTGGTTGTTACTGTCTTGGTAAGTTAGCCTGTTGTTTAGAGGTGTCTGGTTGTTACTGTCTTGGTAAGTTAGCCTGTTGTTTAGATGTGTCTGGTTGTTACTGTCTTGGTAAGTTAGCCTGTTGTTTAGATGTGTCTGGTTGTTACTGTCTTGGTAAGTTAGCCTGTTGTTTAGATGTTACTGTCTGTTGTTTAGATGTGGTAAGTTAGCCTGTTGTTTAGATGTGTCTGGTTGTTACTGTCTTGGTAAGTTAGCCTGTTGTTTAGATGTGTCTATAGTTAGCCTGTTGTTACTGTCTTGGTAAGTTAGCCTGTTGTTTAGATGTGTCTGGTTGTTACTGTCTTGTAAGTAAGTTAACCTGTTGTTTAGATGTGTCTGGTTGTTACTGTCTTGGTAAGTTAGCCTGTTGTTTAGATGTGTCTGGTTGTTACTGTCTTGTTAACTTAGCCTGTTGTTTAGATGGGTCTGGTTGTTACTGTCTTGGTAAGTTAGCCTGTTGTTTAGATGTGTCTGGTTGTTACTGTCTTGTTAAGTTAACCTGTTGTTTAGATGTGTCTGGTTGTTACTGTCTTGTTAAGTTAACCTGTTGTTTAGATGTGTCTGGTTGTTACTGTCTTGGTAAGTTAGCCTGTTGTTTAGATGTGTCTGGTTGTTACTGTCTTGGTAAGTTAGCCTGTTGTTTAGATGTGTCTGGTTGTTACTGTCTTGGTAAGTTAGCCTGTTGTTTAGATGTCTGTGTTACTTTCAGTCAGTAGTTTTTGAAACTAATACTAATGAGCCGAAATGGGTTCCTGAAAATTGTGCGCAATTGTGTTCTATGTCATCTATTTTGTATGTTGAATTACCAAAAGCAAGTTTTATTTGTATTTTTGTTTTTGCAACTCACATTTTATGTTACAAATTCAAATTCGTACAATATGTTACAAATTAGTAAGATCCCGGATTGAATCTTTAACAATGAAAAGTGTTGGATTTGATATAATTTAGTTTTGATATAATTTAGTTTTTCTGCACTTAGTCACCTCCCATCCCTCACAGTGCATAAGGTTGCCTAAAACTTGTGGGTGAAAGTGTAGTGAGAGCCGAGGTAGAGCTTGTTGTGTTCAGGGTATAAACACTAGCTGATGTGTATGAATACAAATAGCCCGGTGTGTGGTTCTAAATCATGCAACAGAAAACCAATGAGAGGTCCAGTTGATATGACTGTGGGTTCTCTCTCTGTGTTCTAGGTGTGATCACAGGCTCTGTTTCTGGAATACTACTGCGTCCCCATGTCGCCGCTCCCCCTGATGTGGTCATGGTCATCTCGTTCCCAGGAGACATCCTGATGAGGATGCTGAAGATGCTCATCCTGCCTCTGATCATCTCCAGTCTCATCACAGGTGGGAGACCAGAACCCTGCCATCATATGTATTTATCATGGATCCCAATTAGTTCCTGCCATTAGGCAACAGCTACTCTTCCTGGGATTTATTATAGATCCCCATTAGTTCTTCCTGGGTTTATTATGGATCCCCATTAGTTCCTGCCATGGCAACAGCTACTCTTCCTGGGATCCCCATTAGTTCCTGCCAAGGCAACAGCTACTCTTTGGATCCCCATTAGTTCCTGCCAAGGCAGCAGCTACTCTTCCTGGGTGTTTATTATGGATCCCCATTAGTTCCTGCCAAGGCAGCAGCTACTCTTCCTGGGATTTATTATGGATCCCCATTGTTCCTGCCAAGGCAGCAGCTACTCTTCCTGGGATTTATTATGGATCCCCATTAGTTCAAGGCAGCAGCTACTCTTCCTGGGGTTTATTATAGATCCCCATTAGTTCCTGCCAAGGCAGCAGCTACTCTTCCTGGGATTTATTATGGATCCCCATTAGTTCCTGCCAAGGCAGCAGCTACTCTTCCTGGGTTTATTATGGATCCCCATTAGTTCCTGCCAAGGCAGCAGCTACTCTTCCTGGTGTTTATTATGGATCCCCATTAGTTCCTGCCAAGGCAGCAGCTACTCTTCCTGGTGTTTATTATAGATCCCCATTAGTTCCTGCCAAGGCAGCAGCTACTCTTCCTGGGTCTATTTGGATCCCCATTAGTTCCTGCCAAGGCAACAGCTCTCTTCCTGGGTTTATTATGGATCCCCATTATTCCTGCCAAGGTTCCTGTTTATTATGGATCCCCATTAAGGCAGCAGCTACTCTTCCTGGGGTTTATTATGGATCCCCTTGCCAAGGCAGCAGCTACTCTTCCTGGTGTTTATTATGGATCCCCATTAGTTCCTGCCAAGGCAGCAGCTACTCTTCCTGGGTTTATTATGGATCCCCAGTTCCTGCCAAGGCAGCAGCTACTCTTCCTGGGGTTTATTATGATCCCCATTAGGCAAGGCACAGCTACTCTTCCTTCTTCCTGCCAAGGCAGCAGGTTTATTATGGATCCCCATTAGTTTGCCAATGGCATCTTCCTGGGGTTTATTATGGATCCCCAGTTCCTGCCAAGGCAGCAGCTACAGCAGCAAGGCAGCAGCTCTTCCTGGGTTTATTATGGATCCCCATTAGTTATATGGATCCCCATTAGTTCCTGCCAAGGCAGCAGCTACTCTTCCTGGGGTTTTATTATTAGTTCCTGCCAAGGCCCATTAGTTCCTGCCAAGGCAGCAGCTACTCTTCCTGGGGTTTATTATGGATCCCCATTAGTTCCTGCCAAGGCAGCAGCTACTCTTCCTGGGGTTTATTATGGATCCCCATTAGTTGGCAGCTACTCTTCCTGGGGTTTATTATGGATCCCCATTAGTTCCTGCCAAGGCAACAGCTACTCTTCCTGGGGTTTATTATAGATCATTAGTTCCTGCCAAGGGCAGCTACTCTTCCTTTATTATGGATCCCCATTAGTTCCTGCCAAGGCAGCAGCTACTCTTCCTGCCAAGGCAGCAGGGGTTTATTATGGATCCCCATTAGTTCCTGCCAAGGCAGCAGCTACTCTTCCTGGGGTTTATTATGGATCCCCATTAGTTCCTGCCAAGGCAGCAGCTACTCTTCCTGGGGTTTATTATGGATCCCCATTAGTTCCTGCCAAGGCAGCAGCTACTCTTCCTGGGTTTATTATAGATCCCCATTAGTTCCTGCCAAGGCAGCAGCTACTCTTCCTGGGTTTATTATGGATCCCCATTAGTTCCTTACTCTTCCTGGTGTTTATTATGGATCCCCATTAGTTCCTGCCAAGGCAGCAGCTACTCTTCCTGGGTTTATTATGGATCCCCATTAGTTCCTGCCAAGGCAGCAGCTACTCTTCCTGGTGTTTATTATAGATCCCCATTAGTTCCTGCCAAGGCAGCAGCTACTCTTTTCTGGGTGTTTATGGATCCCCATTAGTTCCTGCCAAGTTCTTCCTGGGGTTTATTATGGATCCCCATTAGTTCCTGCCAAGGCAGCAGCTACTCTTCCTGGGTTTATTATGGATCCCCATTAGTTCCTGCCAAGGCAGCAGCTACTCTTCCTGGGGTTTATTATGGATCCCCAACTGCCAAGGCAGCAGCTATTCTTCCTGGGGTTTATTATGGATCCCCATTAGTTCCTGCCAAGGCAGCAGCTACTCTTCCTGGGGTTTATTATAGATCCCCATTAGTTCCTGCCAAGGCAGCAGCTACTCTTCCAGGGTTTCAGCCATTCTTCTGGCAGCTATTCTTCCTTTATTATGGATCCCCATTAGTTCCTGCCAAGGCAGCAGCTACTCTTCCTGGGGTTATTATAGATCCCCATTATTCCAAGGCAGCAGCTACTCTTCCTGGTGTTTATTATGGATCCCCATTAGTTCCTGCCAAAAATTCTTCCTGGTGTTTATTATGGATCCCCAGTTCCTGCCAAGGCAGCAACTCTTCCTGGGGTTATTATGGATCCCCACAGGCAACAGCTACTCTTCCTGGGTTTATTATAGATCCCCATTAGTTCCTATACTCTTTCTGGTGTTTATTATGGATCCCCATTAGTTCCTGTCCAAACAACAGGACAAAATAGTCCAGGAGAATAAATACACGAATAACCCACACCATCAAACATAGAATAACAAAAACAAGCCCGCACATATACCCAGCAGGCCTAGTGCCCTTAAATAACCTACAAACAAACCCTAATACAAAACAGGTGTACCCAATTACCCAATAACCAAAAACAAACAGAAAGGGAATCGATGGCAGCCCATAGGCCGGCGACGACGACCGCCGAGCACCGCCCGAACAGGAAGAGGCACCATCCTCGGCGAGGTTCGTGACAGTACCCCCTGACGCGCGGCTCCCGCAGCGCGCCGACCCCAGCCTCGAGGACGACCTGGAGGACGAGGAGGCAACAGCTACTCTTCACTGGGGATTATTATAGTTTAGTTTTCATTAGTTCCTGCATTACTGCCAAGGCAACAGTCTATTCTTCCTGGGGTTTATTATGGCGCTGCCAAGGGCGATCCGGGTGGAGGCGGTGGAAAGCCCTCAAGAGGAAAGGATCTAAAATGTCCCTCCCCGGTACCCAGCACCTCTCCTCCGGACCGTACCCCTCCCAGTCCACGAGGTACTGCAGGCCCCTCACCCGGCGTCTCGAGTCCAGAATAGCTCGTACTGTGTACGCCGGGGACCCCTCGATGTCCAGAGGGGGTGGAGGGACCTCCGGTACCTCATTGTCTTGTAGGGGACCAGCTACCACCGGCCTGAGGAGAGACACATGAAACGAGGGGTTAATGCGATAATAAGAGGGAAGTTGCAATCTATAACACAACTCGTTTATCCTCCTCAGGACTTTAAATGGCCCCACACACTGCGGCCCCAGCTTCCGGCAGGGCAGGCGGAGGGGCAGGTTTCGGGTCGAGAGCCAGACCCTGTCCCCCGGTGCGAACACCGGGGCCTCACTGCGGTGGCGGTCAGCGTCTCTCTTCTGCCGTTCACTGGCATGCCTGAGAGAATCCTGGACTGCCCACCAGGTCTCTCTAGAGCGCTGTACCCACTCCTCCACCGCAGGAGCCTCGGTCTGACTCTGATGCCACGGAGCCAGGACGGGCTGGTAACCCAGTACGCATTCGAATGGCGACATCTTCGTGGACGAATGCCGAAGAGAGTTCTGGGCCAACTCTGCCCACGGGACGTACCTCGCCCATTCTCCTGGCCGGTCCTGGCAATACGACCTCAGAAACCTACCCACTTCCTGGTTTACTCTCTCCATCTGCCCATTACTTTCGGGGTGATAACCAGAGGTAAGGCTGACCGAGATCCCCAGACGCTCCATAAACACCTTCCAAACCCGGGACGTGAACTGGGGACCCCGATCGGAGACGATATCCTCTGGAACCCCATAGTGCCGGAAGACGTGGGTAAATAGAGCCTCTGCAGTCTATAGGGCCGTAGGGAGACCAGGCAATGGGAGGAGACGGCAGGACTTAGAGAACCAATCCACAACGACCAGAACGGTAGTGTTCCCCTGGGATGGGGGAAGATCAGTAAGGAAATCTACCGAGAGATGGGACCATGGCCGTTGTGGAACCGGGAGGGGCTGTAACTTCCCTCTAGGAAGGTGCCTAGGAGCCTTACTCTGGGCGCATACCGAACAGGAAGAGACATAGAGCCTCACATCCTTAGCTAAGGTGGGCCACCAGTATTTCCCCCTAAGACCCCGCACTGTCCTATCAATCCCCGGATGACCCGCAGACGGTAGTGTGTGGGCCCACCGAATCAATTTATTACGGACACCAAGCGGTACGTAACTTCGACCAGTCGGACACTGTGTAGGCGCAGGTTCAACCCTCAACGCCCGCTCGATGTCCACGTCCACCTCCCACACCACTGGGGCCACCAGCCGAGAGGCCGGAAGGATGGGAGTGGGTTCGATGGACCGGTCCTCGGTATCAGACGAAGCAGACGACACCATTCTGTATACTTCCGGCCCTTCTTTGGACACTGTGTTAACAACCCTCCAGGCAAGCTTCAATGCCATACAACTCTCCTTCCGTGGCCTCCAATTGCTCTTAAATACAAGTAAAACTAAATGCATTCTCTTCAACCGATCGCTACCTGCACCTACCCGCCTGTCCAACATCACTACTCTGGACGGCTCTGACTTAGAATATGCGGACAGCTACAAATACTTAGGTGTCTGGTTGGACTGTAAACTCTCCTTCCAGATCCATATCAAACATCTCCAATCCAAAGTTAAATCTAGAATTGGCTTCCTATTTCGCAACAAAGCATCCTTCACTCATGCTGCCAAACATACCCTTGTATAACTGACCATCTTACCAATCCTCGACTTTGGCGATGTAATTTACAAAATAGCCTCCAATACCCTACTCAACAAATTGGATGCAGTCTATCACAGTGCAATCCGTTTTGTCACCAAAGCCCCATATACTACCCACCATTGCGACCTGTACGCTCTCGTTGGCTGGCCCTCGCTTCATACTCGTCGCCAAACCCACTGGCTCCATGTCATCTACAAGACCCTGCTAGGTAAAGTCCCCCCTTATCTCAGCTCGCTGGTCACCATAGCATCTCCCACCTGTAGCACACGCTCCAGCAGGTATATCTCTCTAGTCACCCCCAAAACCAATTCTTTCTTTGGCCGCCTCTCCTTCCAGTTCTCTGCTGCCAATGACTGGAACGAACTACAAAAATCTCTGAAACTGGAAACACTTATCTCCCTCACTAGCTTTAAGCACCAACTGTCAGAGCATCTTACAGATTACTGCACCTGTACATAGCCCACCTATAATTTAGCCCAAACAACTACCTCTTTCCCAACTGTATTTCATTTATTTATTTATTTTGCTCCTTTGCACCCCATTATTTTTATTTCTACTTTACACATTCTTACATTGCAAAACTACCATTCCAGTGTTTTACTTGCTATATTGTATTTACTTTGCCACCATGGCCTTTTTTGCCTTTACCTCCCTTCTCACCTAATTTGCTCACATTGTATATAGACTTGTTTATACTGTATTATTGACTGTATGTTTGTTTTACTCCATGTGTAACTCTGTGTCGTTGTATCTGTCGAACTGCTTTGCTTTATCTTGGCCAGGTCGCAATTGTAAATGAGAACTTGTTCTCAACTTGCCTACCTGGTTAAATAAAGGTGAAATAAAAATAAATACAAATCATAGAGACGGGACAGCGCGTCGGCCTTAGTGTTGAGGGAGCCTGGTCTGTAAGAGATCGTAAATCTAAAACGTGTAAAAAAACATGGCCCAACTAGCCTGACACGGTGGTCAGTCCAGATGAGAAAAGGATGTTTAGCCCCCTCTAGCCAGTGTCTCCACACCTTCAGGGCTTTTACCATAGCTAATAACTCCCGGTCCCCCACATCATAGTTCCGCTCTGCCGGACCCAGCTTCTTAGAAAAGAAATCGCAGGTGGCGTGCCCGAGGGCTGAGACAGCACGGCTCCAACCCCAGCCTCGGACGCATCCACCTCCACTATGAATGCTAACGAAGGGTCCGGATGCGCTGACACGGGAGCCCCAGTGAACAGTGCCTTCAACTGGTTGAAGGCTCCATCAGCCTCTGCTGACCACCGCAGACGCACCGGCAGTGAGGTAATGGGCGCCGCTACTTAGCCAAAACCCCGGATAAACCTCCGGTAGTAATTGGCAAACCCTAAAAACCGCTGTACCTCCTTTACCGTGGTCGGAGTTGGCCAAATACGCACGGCGTTAACGCGGTCACACTCCATCATCATCCCGAGCTGGAAATGCGATAACCCAGGAAGGAAACGGCTGGTTTGGAGAACACACATTTCTCAGCCTTGACATATAGGTCATGCTCCAGCAGTCGCCCAAGAACCTTGCGCACCAAGGAAACATGCGCGGCGCGTGTGGTAGAATAAATCAAAATGTCATCAATATAGACTACCACACCCTGCCCGTGCAAGTCGCTGAGAATCTCATCTACAAAGGATTGGAAGACGGCTGGAGCATTCTTCAACCCATACGGCATGACGAGGTACTCACAGTGGCCTGATGTGGCACTAAACGCTGTTTTCCACTCGTCTCCTCCCCGAATACGCACCAGATTATACGCGCTCCTGAGGTCCAGTTTGTGAAGAAACGCGCTCCATGGAATGATTCCACTGCCGTAGCGATGAGAGGTAGCGGATAACTAAAACCCACTGTGATCGAATTGAGACCTCGATAATCAATACATGGACGCAGACCTCCCTCCTTTTTCCTCACAAAAAAGAAACTCGAGGAGACGGGTGACATGGAGGGCCGAATGTACCCCTGTCTCAGAGCTTCCGTGACATATGTCTCCATAGCCAGTGTCTCCTCCTGTGACAGTGGGTACACGTGACTCCGGGGAAGTGCAGCGTTCTCCTGGAGGTTTATCACGCAATCCCACCGTCGATGGGGTGGTAATTTGGTCGCTTTCTTCTTACTAAAAGCGATAGCCAAATCGGCATATTCTGGGGAATGCGCACGGTGGAAACCTGGTCTGGACTCTCCACCGTCGTGGCACCGATGGAAACTCCTATACACCTACCTGAACACTCGTCTGACCACCCCTGAAGAGCCGCCTGTTTCCAGGAAATTAGGGGATTGTGAATAGCCAGCCAGGGAACACCCAACACCACCGGAAACCCAGGTGAATCAACAAGGTAGAAACTGATCCTCTCCCTATGATTCCCCTGCGTTACCATGTCCAGCGGAATCGTGGCCTCCCTGACCAGCCCTGACCCTAATGGTCGGCTATCTAAGGAGTGCACGGGGACAGGTGGGTCTATCTGCACTAACGGAATACCCAATTTACAGGCGAGTCCGCGATCTATAAAACTCCCAGCTGCGCCTGAATCGACTAGCGCCTTATGCTGAAGAGAGGGGAAAACGCAGGGGAAAAATTGACAAAAACATGTGACCAACAGGGAGCTCTGGGTGAGTTTGGTGCTTACTCACCTGGGGTGGCCGAGGAGTGTTCCGCCGACCATCTCGACTCCCAGAGGATCTCCTCCAGCACCGGTCCGAAGTGTGTCTATTAGTTCATCCAGGGAGAGAGTTGTGTCCCTGCAAGCTAGCTCCCGGCGGACGTCCTCCCGGAGACTACACCGGTAATGGTCCTTCAGGGCCCTGTCATTCCACCCAGCACCAGCAGCTAGGGTCCTAAACTCCAACGCGAAGTCCTGTGCGCTCCTTGTCTCCTGTCTGAGGTGGAACAGTCGCTCACCCGCCGCTTTACTCTCTGGTGGATGATCGAACACAGCTCGGAAACGGCGGGTGAACTCCAGATAGTTGTCCCGAGCCGAGTCTGGACTGTTCCAGACCGCGTTAGCCCAGTCCAGGGCCCTGCCCGTTAAACAGGAGACGAGGAGGCTCACACTCTCCTCACCCGAGGGAGCCGGACGCACGGTAGCCAGGTAGAGCTCTAGCTGGAGCAAAAATCCCTGGCACCCAGCCGCCGCTCCATCGTACTCCCTCAGGGGGGAGAGACGCAGTGCGCCGGACCCAGAGGACGACGTAGGTGGAGTAGGTGGTGTCGGCAGTGGGGGAGCTGGGGTAGACGTCGGTAAACCACTCCTCTCCCATCGTTCCATCCTCTCCATCATCTGGTCCATCGCGGTGCCAATCCGATGGAGGACTGCTGTGTGATGTTGAAATCGCTCCTCCATAGTGGGGAGAGGGGTGGTCGCTGCTCCTGCTGATTCCATTTGTAAAGGTGCGGGCTTCTGTTACGATCAAATAGGAGTGGTGGGTGAAATCAGGCGCAGAGAGCAGGGTTCAGTCTTTCTTTCAAATTTATTCCCCAGCGCAACAAAACAGTCACGCCAACACACAGGGCGTATATAAGTTGCCAGTCCAAACAACAGGACAAAATAGTCCGGAGAATAAATACACGAATACCTCACACCATCAAACACAGAGTAACAAAAACAAGCCCTTGCACAAATACCCAGCAGGCCTAGTGCCCTTAAATAATCTACAAACAAACCCTAATACAAAACAGGTGTACCCAATTACCCAATAACCAAAAACAAACGGAAAGGGAATCGATGGCAGCTAATAGGCCGGCGACGACGACCGCCGAGCACCGCCCGAACAGGAAGAGGCACCATCCTCGGCGAGGTTCGTGACACAACAGCTATTCTTCCTGGGGTTTATTATAGATCCCCATTAGTTCCTGCCAAAGCAGCAGCTACTCTTCCAGGTGTTTATTATGGATCCCCATTAGTTCCTGCCAAGGCAGCAGCTACTCTTCCTGGGGTTTATTATAGATCCCCCATTAGTTCCTGCCAAGGCAGCAGCTACTCTTCCTGGGGTTTATTATGGATCCCCATTAGTTCCTGCCAAGGCAGCAGCTACTTTTCCAGGTGTTTATTATGGATCCCCATTAGTTCCTGCCAAGGCAGCAGCTACTCTTCCTGGGGTTTATTATAGATCCCCATTAGTTCCTGCCAAGTCAGCAGCTACTCTTCCTGGGGTTTATTATGGATCCCCATTAGTTCCTGCCAAGGCAGCAGCTACTATTCCTGTGGTTTATTATAGATCACCATTAGTTCCTGTCAAGGCAGCAGCTACTCTTCCTGGGGTTTATTATGGATCCCCATTAGTTCCTGCCAAGGCAGCAGCTACTCTTCCTGGGGGTTATTATAGATCCCCATTAGTTCCTGCCAAGGCAGCAGCTACTCTTCCAGGTGTTTATTATGGATCCCCATTAGTTCCTGCCAAGGCAGCAGCTACTCTTCCTGGGGTTATTATGGATCCCCATTAGTTCCTGCCAAGGCAACAGCTACTCTTCCTGGGGTTTATTATAGATCCCCATTAGTTCCTGCCAAGGCAGCAGCTACTCTTCCTGGTGTTTATTATGGATCCCCATTAGTTCTTTATTATGGATCCCCATTTATGAGCTTTCCTCCCCTCAGCAGCCGCCACTGCATTTATCACTAGAGTAACTGGAATGCATATCTTCTGTAGTTTACGTAACCGGTTGTTGAACTGTGGGCCTCTCTCACCTCTCTCCTACTCCAGGACTGGCAGGGTTGGATGCCAAGTCCAGTGGCCGCCTGGGCACCCGAGCCATGGTGTATTACATGTCCACCACAGTCATCGCTGCCGCTCTGGGTGTCATTCTGGTGCTGCTCATCCACCCAGGTAACCCCAAGCTGAAGTCCAACCTCGGGCCTGGCAAGAAGAACGACGACGTCTCCAGTCTGGACGCCTTCTTCGATCTAATTCGAAACCTTTTCCCAGAAAACCTGGTTCAGGCCTGCTTCCAGCAGATCCAGACAGTCACCACAAAAGTCCCCGTACCTACCAACAGGACCAGGGGTCCACCACAGTTTACCATCAAAAGGGCTCTTCAGTACAAGAGTGGGATGAATGTGCTAGGTTGGTACACTTATAGAAAACATGCTCTTAACTGGAATGAATGATTGTCTTAGCAGTCCAGATAATTGATTTGACACTTTTGCCTCCTTTTGAAACTGTAGGTTTGATCGGTTTCTTTGTGGCTTTCGGGATAATCATGGGGAAGATGGGAGAAAAGGCCAAGCTCATGCTGGAGTTTTTTAACGTTCTCAACGAGATCGTCATGAGGATTGTTGGCATGATTATGTGGTAAGTCTTATCCTCTCTAGAGTTATATACCTCTACCCCCCTCTCCTCTAAAATAACAGGCATTCTAGGCAGTCCACTCTAGTCACTGTGGCCAAAGGAGAAAAGTGTTATTTATTACAGGAAATTAGCCCCCAATGTACATGTTTGCCCCAATATTCCCAATTACATACCACTATTGACCTTTCATTAGTTTTACCAAACTGCAAAACTAATCTCACCAAGGTCTCTCCCAGGTATTCCCCTTTCGGTATCGCCTGTCTCATCTGTGGGAAGATCATCTCAATCGATGATCTGGAAATGGTTGCCAGGCAACTGGGAATGTACATGGTGACCGTGATCGTGGGCCTTGTCATCCACGGTGCCATATTTCTACCGCTAATATACTTAGTCATCGTGAAGAAAAATCCCTATGTCTTCTTCATGGGAATCTTTCAGGCCTGGGTCACCGCTATTGGGACAGCATCTAGGTACAAGACCCAAACCTATTCTCTAACCTATTCTCTAACCTATTCTCTAACCTATTCTCTAACCTATTCTCTAACCAACTCTCTAACCCATTCTCTAACCTATTCTCTAACCCATTCTCTAACCTATTCTCTAACCCATTCTCTAACCTATTCTCTAACCTATTCTCTAACCTATTCTCTAACCCATTCTCTAACCTATTCTCTAACCTATTCTCTAACCTATTCTCTAACCTATTCTCTAACCTTTTCTCTAACCTGTTCTCTAACCTATTCTCTAACCTATTCTCTAACCTATTCTCTAACCCATTCTCTAACCCATTCTCTAACCTATTCTCTAACCTATTCTCTAACCTGTTCTCTAACCTATTCTCTAACCTATTCTCTAACCCATTCTCTAACCTATTCTCTAACCTATTCTCTAACCTATTCTCTAACCTATTCTCTAACCTATTCTCTAACCTATTCTCTAACCTATTCTCTAACCTATTCTCTAACCTTTTCTCTAACCTGTTCTCTAACCTATTCTCTAACCTATTCTCTAACCTATTCTCTAACCTGTTCTCTAACCCGTTCTCTAACCCGTTCTCTAACCCGTTCTCTAACCTATTCTCTAACCTATTCTCTAACCCATTCTCTAACCTATTCTCTAACCTATTCTCTAACCTATTCTCTAACCTATTCTCTAACCTATTCTCTAACCTATTCTCTAACCTATTCTCTAACCTATTCTCTAACCTTTCTCTAACCTGTTCTCTAACCTATTCTCTAACCTATTCTCTAACCTATTCTCTAACCTATTCTCTAACCTATTCTCTAACCTATTCTCTAACCTATTCTCTAACCCATTCTCTAACCTATTCTCTAACCTATTCTCTAACCTATTCTCTAACCCATTCTCTAACCTATTCTCTAACCTATTCTCTAACCTATTCTCTAACCTATTCTCTAACCTTTTCTCTAACCTGTTCTCTAACCTATTCTCTAACCTATTCTCTAACCTATTCTCTAACCCATTCTCTAACCCATTCTCTAACCTATTCTCTAACCTATTCTCTAACCTGTTCTCTAACCTATTCTCTAACCTATTCTCTAACCCATTCTCTAACCTATTCTCTAACCTATTCTCTAACCTATTCTCTAACCTATTCTCTAACCTATTCTCTAACCTATTCTCTAACCTATTCTCTAACCTATTCGCTTCTTCTCTGTCACCCTCCCTTTTCCCTCTGTCATACTTATTATTGCCTTTCCCAGAACCCATTCTAGAACCCATTCTAGAACCCATTCTAGAACCCATTCTGAACCCATTCTGCTTGTTTACGATAAGACAGACAAAACAAGATGCCTTGACCTTGCTTGTTTTGTCTCCACTCTACAGATAAACTAAAAACAAGAGTAATGTTATTCGTGGTGCACACAGTGCAAAGTTGCTTTCAAAGATTAAAAACCTCAGCTTAGGTTAGGATAAATAGTTCATTTATATTAAGGACTCTGCATTGCCCAACCTATTTTATAGATTGTATGACAGAGTAGGTTGTGAGCCACAGCCGAAGCTCACACTGAGATGATAACAGCAACAGAGATGCCCTAGAGGGGTGTCCACATTTCACGGATCGTCTGATACCTTCATGCATGACACCAGATTTGTAGAGCTTAGCTACCACAATGTAGTTAGACTCTTGTTGACTAATCTTACTGCTTAAAGTAGGACCCTTTAAAAGTCCCCCTTTGAGGGAACATAATGCTCAATGCATAATATAGATATTATGTCAATTCAGTGTTTAATACCATTCCAAGTCTTGTGGGCGGCAGCGTAGCCTAGTGGTTAGAGCGTTGGACTAGTAACCGGAAGGTTGCAAGTTCAAACCCCCGAGCTGACAAGGTACAAATCTGTCGTTCTGCCCCTGAACAGGCAGTTAACCCACTGGTCCTAGGCCATCATTGAAAATAAGATTTTGTTCTTAACTGACTTGCCTGGTTAAATAAAGGTAAAATATTTAAAAAAGATGTATTAAGTACGAGTTCTGTACCCGTCTCTCAGTGCTGGTACCCTGCCAGTCACATTCCGCTGTCTGGAGGAGAACTTGGGCATCGATAAGCGAGTGACGAGATTCGTGCTCCCCGTGGGCGCCACTATCAACATGGACGGCACTGCGCTTTACGAGGCCGTGGCAGCCATCTTCATCGCCCAGATGAATAACATCGACCTCGACTACGGCCAGATCGTCACTGTCAGGTAGGACACTTCTAATCCTACATGACTAGGGCCCTGTGTTTTGGACTATCATGTCACATGACCTAGGATTTAATCTTTATTTTAAGCCTTTTCCAGACATTAGATTTACACCAAAAATAAAAGCAATTAACTGAGCATGGTGCTGGAAGATGGTGCTGGAGGACGGTGCTGGAGAATGGTGCTGGAGGATGCTGCTGGCCCATCTGACATAATAAGAAAAGGGACCGTTTGTTGAAAACCCTTTAAATAAAGGTTCAAA
The DNA here is from genome assembly GCF_021184085.1 of Oncorhynchus gorbuscha. Taxonomy (NCBI): domain Eukaryota; kingdom Metazoa; phylum Chordata; class Actinopteri; order Salmoniformes; family Salmonidae; genus Oncorhynchus; species Oncorhynchus gorbuscha. The sequence goes on from NW_025746526.1 coordinate 60,029, forward strand.
TTCAGGTCATGTGACATGATTGTTCAAAACAAGGTGCCCTATACATGACGTATTGATCTTGACTAAAAAATGTATTCATGTACCTACACTATAAGGTTGAAATTAATGTATGTGTAATTGACTGAGATCTCTCATCCTAACTGTAGCCTGACAGCAACCTTGGCCAGTGTGTAATTGACTGAGATCTCTCATCCTGATTGTAGCCTGACAGCAACCTTGGCCAGTGTGTAATTGACTGAGATCTCTCATCCTGATTGTAGCCTGACAGCAACCTTGGCCAGTGTGTAATTGACTGAGATCTCTCATCCTGACTGTAGCCTGACAGCAACCTTGGCCAGTGTGTAATTGACTGAGATCTCTCATCCTGATTGTAGCCTGACAGCAACCTTGGCCAGTGTGTAATTGACTGAGATCAATCATCCTGATTGTAGCCTGACAGCAACCTTGGCCAGTGTGTAATTGACTGAGATCAATCATCCTGATTGTAGCCTGACAGCAACCTTGGCCAGTGTGTAATTGACTGAGATCAATCATCCTGATTGTAGCCTGACAGCAACCTTGGCCAGTGTGTAATTGACTGAGATCAATCATCCTGATTGTAGCCTGACAGCAACCTTGGCCAGTGTGTAATTGACTGAGATCTCTCATCCTGACTGTAGCCTGACAGCAACCTTGGCCAGTGTGGGAGCGGCCAGTATCCCCAGTGCTGGATTGGTGACCATGCTACTGATCCTAACAGCCGTTGGGTTACCCACCCAAGACATCAGTCTGTTGGTGGCTGTTGACTGGCTGCTGTGAGTACTCAATCTTGCACTTGTACCTGCATTCACACATACAGAGAATGTTTCCACACACACACAATATCTTCTTGTTACCTCAGGATAAAACTCTGGTCTTCCTCAAAATATTGTCCTCAGCTTTGTTCCCCGAGAGATTACCTTCTGCACTTGTCTGTCTCTGTGTCTGCCTCCCCACCCTAAAAAAATACAGGGATCGGTTCCGAACCTCCGTCAACGTGGTTGGGGACTCCTATGGGGCCGGTATCGTTTACCACCTGTCCAAAGACGAGCTCGATGCGTTTGACGCCGCGCAAAAAGTTGATGAATTTGAGTTGACAAAATCCCAATCCTTCTTGGAGAACAACACCAACCAGTGTGTTTACGCTGCAGCCCACAGCACAGTCATGATAGATGATTGCAAGGTACATTTCATCTTTAAGGATATAGAGACGTGCATGTAGACTCCCCCGTAACGGCTGCCTTTCCTTCTCTTGTCATTTGGTATGTCGACAGACATTGATGTCACCTTATACAGTTATTTTGGAGAAAACAATATTTCAAGGTGGAGAAACTAAATAAATATGCTCTTATATTTATTTACTCACTCACTCACTATATGGAAAAGCAGTTTTTGTGATACCTGTGTACTTTTGCTCGACAGTTTACTATCATTCGGATGTTATGTTTTTGACATAATTTTTCTTTTGAAAACATTTTTCCTCACTTTCCTTTTCTTCCTATGTCTTGTAATAACCTGTGACATGAGTGGGATTCTTTTTCTTCATTGGACATGTATTTGTGGCAGCCCTGCTTACATGATTCGATTCACTTTTAGGGCGCATTTTTAAATCAACATTGTCTGGCTAGTGGTACACATGAAGACTGCTATTTCATCATGTTTATCTAAACAGTGGCAGACATATTATGGACCTGTCAAAAATCCTTCTTTCTACTGTAGCTAGCTATGTTTTAGACCAAAAACTCAATGAAAAGTCCATGCTCTTATTTTCAGAGCATTTTACTGATCCATTTGTCATGGATCATTGTTCTATTGCTTTGCTTGCATGGGACAATTACTAATCCCTGTTTTATACTGTAATTTAGTTGTTTTCTTATTCAACATTATTGTCCCGGTAATTCTGTTGGGCAGAGAATCCATAAAATACATGGCCAAGATAGAAAACAAAACTGACTCATCAATGTTTTACAGTCTCCTGTCAGTGAGAAAACACATTTCAATCCATCTTCAGTATCTACTGTCGCTTCAGTATTCAGAGAGGATTCAATCTATCTTCTGTATCTGCTGTCGCTTCAGTATTCAGAGAGGATTCAATCTATCTTCTGTATCTGCTGTCGCTTCAGTATTCAGAGAGGATTCAATCTATCTTCTGTATCTGCTGTCGCTTCAGTATTCAGAGAGGATTCAATCTATCTTCTGTATCTGCTGTCGCTTCAGTACTCAGAGAGGATTCAATCTATCTTCTGTATCTGCTGTCGCTTCAGTATTCAAAGAGGATTCAATCTATCTTCTGTATCTGCTGTCGCTTCAGTACTCAGAGAATATTCTTTCTTTTCTTTTCTTTCTATTGGGACCAAATTTGCGGGAATCCCAGTAAATTCAACCAATTCAACCAAAATTCAACCGACCAACCAAATTCAACCAAAAGGATGGCCTGCAAGTATTACCCCCTTGGTTTCTCTGCTCAAACCCTTTGACAGCTTCAATATGACTGTGCCTTGGTCTTACAGTTAGATGTCCCTGGTAATTGCTTGCAGGTATCCATGGGCAATGGAAACGGCCACCCCAACGGCCACCCCAACACTGCAGATTTCTCTCTTGTTGAGGAGGAACCGTGGAAACGAGAGTAAAGCAGCACCCTGCTCCGACCTCATCCTGACTTCCACAAGCTTCCCTTCCTGACCAAAATAAAGAACGTAACCACACTTAGCCCTGTAATCACAAGCTTTGGTGCATCAGTCTTACTTCCTGTGGTCTGACTATGGTCAGTTCATTGACTATGGGATGAAGCTCCCCTCCCACAAAGACAACGTAGGTACGCATCCACTTGTACCTATCTTAAACCATTAGATTAGGACTTCCAAATGACATTGCTTAAGCTGTGCTGGTGATTTTTAAGGCATTGTTTAGTATAATGGACCCATTCAGGTGGTTGTATTCTGAACCTTACTCGACAGTGCATGTTCTCTGATATACGCAATGCCGCACTTTTGTTGCTGCTCAACCTTTTGGGGAAAAAGCAATCCTTCTGTCTGTTTTATGTATAAAAAATGTAGGGGTTTTGTTAGCGCCAGAGGCAGTTCAGAGAATGTGTGCTTATGAGATGTGGCCTTGCCAGTTGTATACAAGGACCAGTTGAGGAGTGTTATGATGAGAAGCCCCTCCATGGAGAACCCTCCTGTCAGTCACTACTATTCCTATTCCTGACCCTGCACAACCTTATAACAATATGTTCCAGAAACACTTGATGTTCCAGGGGTTGCTAGATATTCAGTGGTGGTCGATTCACTTTTCTTTGGTTTCCAGAGTGGCTTTGACGCTTTCTAAAACCTGCTGCCTTCTAATAGCACTAAGAATAAAATAACTTAAAGAGCCTTGGTAATGCACATTTTCTTAAAAATAAAAAAATTACAAAAATGTCAAGGCAAACACTGAACTATCTCAAAAAGCCCTTGACTTTACTACTGCCTCTTGTTGCAGTCAACCAATAGCAGCAAACAGGTTCTGAAACCGTTAACGTAACAACATCCCGCAGCAAAGGGAAGGAGAATGTTGACCATGTGGCTCCCCTAGTGGCAGAATAAAAACAAGTGTTGGGTGTGTTGAAGGAGCTACAATACCTTTGACTTAGAGGATTAAACTCTGGCATCGGCACACATGATCAGCCTCTAAGCACTGGAGCTTACCTCTGGACTTAACATCACTAAATGCCTCCAAATGTGGCTGTTGCGTATTTATAGACAGCCAACGACGCCAAGGTGCATATGGACAGCATTAACAAGACATGTGCAGAGGCAGGAAGAGAATGTAATATGTTCCCTCCCCTGGCTGTAAGAGGACAAACACACCGACAATCTATATATTCTATATGTTTTTGTGTGTCTGTATATAACGTATACGTGCATTCCAGTGTGTGAATGTGTGTGTCAAAGAAAGAGTGAAAAAGAGAGAGAGAACAAAAGACAGAATAATAGATGGTAGGGAGAGAGTAACATATGTCAGGTAGAGAGAGAGTAAGATATATGTCAGGTAGAGAGAGAGTAAGATATGGTAGAGAGTGAGTAGGAGATGATAGAGAGAGAGTAAGAGATGGTAGAGAGAGAGTAAGAGATGGTAGGGAGAGAGTAAGAGATGGTAGAGAGAGAGTAAGATATGTCAGGTAGAGAGAGAGTAAGAGATGTCAGGTAGAGAGAGAGTAAGATATGGTAGAGAGTGAGTAGGAGATGATAGAGAGAGAGTAAGAGATGGTAGAGAGAGAGTAAGAGATGTCAGGTAGAGAGAGAGTAAGAGATGTCAGGTAGAGAGAGAGTAAGATATGGTAGAGAGTGAGTAGGAGATGATAGAGATATAGAGTAAGAGAGAGTAAGAGATGGTAGAGAGAGTAAGAGATGGTAGAGAGAGAGTAAGAGATGGTAGAGAGAGAGAGTAAGAGATGGTAGAGAGAGAGTAGATGGTAGAGAGAGAGAAGGAGATGGTAGAGAGAGAGTAAGAGATGGTAGAGAGAGAGTAAGAGCTGGTAGAGAGAGAGAAAGAGAGTAAGAGATGGTAGAGAGAGAGTAAGAGATGATAGAGAGTAAGAGATGGTAGAGAGAGAGTAAGAGATGATAGAGAGTAAGAGATGGTAGAGAGAGAGTAAGAGATGGTAGAGAGAGAGTAAGAGATGGTAGAGAGAGAGAAGGAGATGGTAGAGAGAGAGTAAGAGATGGTAGAGAGAGAGTAAGAGCTGGTAGAGAGAGAGAAAGAGAGTAAGAGATGGTAGAGAGAGAGTAAGAGATGATAGAGAGTAAGAGATGGTAGAGAGAGAGTAAGAGATGATAGAGAGTAAGAGATGGTAGAGAGAGAGTAAGAGATGGTAGAGAGAGAGTAAGAGATGGTAGAGAGAGAGAGTAAGAGATGGTAGAGAGAGGGAGTAAGAGAGGGTAGAGAGATGGTAGAGAGAGAGAGTAAGAGATGGTAGAGAGATGGTAGAGGGAGAGTAGGAGATGGTAGAGAGAGGGAGTAAGAGATGGTAGAGAGAGAGTAAGAGTTGGTAGAGAGAGAGTAAGAGATGGTAGAGAGAGGGAGTAAGAGATGGTAGAGAGATGGTAGAGGGAGAGTAGGAGATGGTAGAGAGAGGGAGTAAGAGATGGTAGAGAGAGAGTAAGAGTTGGTAGAGAGAGAGTAAGAGATGGTAGAGAGAGGGAGTAAGAGATGGTAGAGAGATGGTAGAGGGAGAGTAGGAGATGGTAGAGAGAGGGAGTAAGAGATGGTAGAGAGATGGTAGAGGGAGAGTAGGAGATGGTAGAGAGAGGGAGTAAGAGATGGTAGAGAGAGAGTAAGAGTTGGTAGAGAGAGAGTAAGAGATGGTAGAGAGAGGGAGTAAGAGATGGTAGAGAGATGGTAGAGGGAGAGTAGGAGATGGTAGAGAGAGGGAGTAAGAGATGGTAGAGAGATGGTAGAGGGAGAGTAGGAGATGGTAGAGAGATGGTAGAGAGATGGTAGAGAGATGGTAGAGAGAGGGAGTAGGAGATGGTAGAGAGAGGGAGTAGGAGATGGTAGAGAGATGGTAGAGGGAGAGTATGAGATGGTAGAGAGAGGGAGTAAGAGATGGTAGAGAGATGGTAGAGAGAGGGAGTAGGAGATGGTAGAGAGAGAGTAAGAGATGATAGAGAGTAAGAGATGGTAGAGAGAGAGTAAGAGATGATAGAGAGTAAGAGATGGTAGAGAGAGAGTAAGAGATGGTAGAGAGAGAGTAAGAGATGGTAGAGAGAGAGTAAGAGATGGTAGAGAGAGGGAGTAAGAGAGGGTAGAGAGATGGTAGAGAGAGAGAGTAAGAGATGGTAGAGAGAGTAAGAGATGGTAGAGAGAGTAAGATATGGTAGAGAGATGGTAGAGGGAGAGTAAGAGATGGTAGAGAGAGGGAGTAAGAGATGGTAGAGAGAGAGTAAGAGTTGGTAGAGAGAGAGTAAGAGATGGTAGAGAGAGGGAGTAAGAGATGGTAGAGAGATGGTAGAGGGAGAGTAGGAGATGGTAGAGAGAGGGAGTAAGAGATGGTAGAGAGAGAGTAAGAGTTGGTAGAGAGAGAGTAAGAGATGGTAGAGAGAGGGAGTAAGAGATGGTAGAGAGATGGTAGAGGGAGAGTAGGAGATGGTAGAGAGAGGGAGTAAGAGATGGTAGAGAGATGGTAGAGGGAGAGTAGGAGATGGTAGAGAGAGGGAGTAAGAGATGGTAGAGAGAGAGTAAGAGTTGGTAGAGAGAGAGTAAGAGATGGTAGAGAGAGGGAGTAAGAGATGGTAGAGAGATGGTAGAGGGAGAGTAGGAGATGGTAGAGAGAGGGAGTAAGAGATGGTAGAGAGATGGTAGAGGGAGAGTAGGAGATGGTAGAGAGATGGTAGAGAGATGGTAGAGAGATGGTAGAGAGAGGGAGTAGGAGATGGTAGAGAGAGGGAGTAGGAGATGGTAGAGAGATGGTAGAGGGAGAGTATGAGATGGTAGAGAGAGGGAGTAAGAGATGGTAGAGAGATGGTAGAGAGAGGGAGTAGGAGATGGTAGAGAGATGGTAGAGGGAGAGTAGGCGATGGTAGAGGGAATATAGGCTTGTAAGCCGGTCGGCCCTGAAAGTCAGTGCTTTGTGTGTTTGTATTTCTATGCTAAACGACAACCTTGCCTTGTCAACCACAATCTGTTCAGTCAGTCAGCGTGATGATTACGACAATGTTTATTACAGTCAAATAATCCATATCAACAGAAAATTTGCCCTTCAATTTGGATTTGAAAAGTTCAGCTCCATCTCCAACATGCTCATTTGTGACTCTGAAAAAAAGGAAGGCCGGTCCTCCCTTTATAAAGTTCTGTTTCAGACACTTCCTCTAATGTATGTCGTATCAACATGATAAATACAAAGACCGAAAAAGTAGCTTGCAATTACAGATAGGACTATTTGGAGCTCGGTGTGTGTGTGTCCAGCACTGCACTGTACAAACCTCTGTACCTGGACCAGTAAGGTTATATAACAACAAGACCATTACCTTGCAGTGGATGCTGGGTAGAATCTCAATAGGGAACTGATCTTTACAGCAGTACTGGGTCTCAGAAACACTCTGGACGGAACCTGTTGAAGAGCAGCATTATCTTACATCTCCATGTTCAAAGTGCCTCCTTGCACTTTGTGGATATAACATATACTAGATCCAGGTAGATATTTAGGTGAAACGTTTTGTAGTGAATCCTAAACAAATATGATCTCACAGAGGGTTCTGCTCAGGGTTTCTGTAACGATAGGAAAACCATATGCAAAAGTAGAACTACGTTGTTTGTCCTTTTACTTTGGGTAGTAGTCTACTAGTCTCACAGAGATATTAACTTTCCAATGTTAGGTTCTTATTTTTCAGAGTAAATAACCCACCGACACTAGAGAAGCTTTAACCAAGTTGAATTCTTCCCAAAGGTTCTGTACAGCTGTAATCAGACAACCCAACATTTGTCCCATCCAGATATTTATATCCCACTTAAGACACTCCCTCTCTCCAATCCTTACAGTATATGCCCAACAGGAAGAAGGTAACCAGATAAGAAACCCTGATTACTGACCTCACCTCCCATTTGCTGACCTCAACCCCTCCTTCACCTAATCCACAGATGTCCATCTGTCTTCCCTATATCAACACTTCACTCTCCTCTCCTCCATCAAACACATTCCACAGAGAACCCTTAACTTTCTCCTTTGATTCTATGCTTCTTCTCTATCATTTATTTAATGTCTCAATGTTCAAAATGTTGAATCCAACACCAATATACATATGGAATTGTTTGGTCTTTTTCAGGGAGACAGATGTAGTTAATACTCTTAATGCATACACAGAATGATCCAGAAAATGGTCTGGAAAGAGAGGAAAAAGAAGAGAAAAAAAGTGCTGTATTTTCCACCACTATGGACTGGGTGGTGTTATTTTACTGTTTGTTTTACAGTATCCTTGTTACTTTTGTTGTTAGGTTGACAAGATAAGAGGGAAAAGTCCAATTAAAGGTGTAGCTTTCTCAGAGTGGAATCCAGACGACAGGGGCAGGCATCAACAGAGCGTTGGTGCTGGCAGCTACTGTATGTATGTACGTTAGCTGAATATCAGGTTCAGGCAACATTTTTTTTCAGGCACCTATGCACCTATGCACCTATGCACCTATGCACCTATGCACCTATGCACCTATGCACCTATGCACCTATGCACCTATGCAAAATGCTCTTGAGTCTTGTCCAGACATAGAGACAAAGCTGAACACTGTTAAACATCAGTGATTCATAAATTCACTTTAAATGTTTTCTTTCTCCGTTTGGCTTTTTCCTCTTTTTATTTTTCTATGAATCTCTGTTGAAATGTACATGTAGACCATTCTTCTGCTGTCTATTTTCTATCCTGGATTTTGATTCAATGCACATATGTGTCCAAGAACATGTTGGAACATTCTTCCTCATTGTTGTGTAACTGATGTTCTGTGTGATTGTGTGGTTCCTCTGATGTTGATTGAATTGTGTAATCTGTTCTGATGTTCTAGAATCTGTCTGATTGACTGTGTGAATGTGTGGTTCTAGAATCTGTCTGATGTTGACTGTGTGAATGTGTGGTTCTAGAATCTGTCTGATGTTGACTGTGTGAATGTGTGGTTCTAGAATCTGTCTGATGTTGACTGTGTGAATGTGTGGTTCTAGAATCTGTCTGATGTTGACTGTGTGAATGTGGGATGAATCTGTCTGATGTTCTATTCTTGAATCTGTCTCATGTGAATGTGTGGTTCTAGAATCTGTCTGATGTTGACTGTGTGAATGTGTGGTTCTAGAATCTGTCTGATGTTGACTGTGTGATGATTGACTGTGTGAATGTGTGGTTTGAATCTGTCTGATGTTGACTGTGTGAATGTGGGATTCTTGAATCTGTCTGATGTTCTGTGTGAATGTGTTGAATCTGTCTGATGTTGACTGTGTGGGATTCTTGAATCTGTCTGATGTTGACTGTGTAAATGTGTGGTTCTAGAATCTGTCTGATGTTGACTGTGTGAATGTGTGGTTCTGAATCTGTCTGATGTTGACTGTGTGAATGTGTGGTTCTAGAATCTGTCTGATGTTGACTGTGTGAATGTGTGGTTCTAGAATCTGTCTGATGTTGACTGTGTGAATGTGTGAATCTGTCTGATGTTGACTGTGTGAATGTGTTCTAGAATCTGATGTTCTGAATGTTTGAATCTGTCTGATGTTGACTGTGTGAATGTGTGGGTCTAGAATCTGTCTGGGACTGAATCTGTGAATGTGTGGTTCTAGAATCTGTCTGATGTTGACTGTGTGAATGTGTGGTTCTAGAATCTGTCTAGAATGTCTGAATGTTGACTGTGTGAATGTGTGGTTCTAGAATCTGTCTGATGTTGACTGTGTGAATGTGTGGTTCTAGAATCTGTCTAATGTTGAATGTGTGTGAGTGAACTAAAGAAAGTATGAATTTAATTTGTCTAAAATGTAAAAAATATAATTTTCTCTGTCAGACAAATGGACTAAAAGTGTGGTAAAGTGTTTTACTACTTCTTGTGTACATATAATTATGGAAACCAATAAATGTTGAAATGAAAAATGAAAACCGGATTGTTTCTTTCTTGACATATGGTCCCAGAGTACCAAAGCATGGTAGTAGTTGTATTTAAACCCCACTAGTTGTAGTTAGTTCATAGTTTAAAATGATCTGCAGTACACTTTATATGAACAGACGTGGAAATGGAAGGGAGAAACTACATTTGGTAAACATTTAGTGTAGCTGACTAATGAAGTGTTGTAATGGTTTAAAATGCATCCATTATACTTCAGCAGTAGCTATGCACTGTGCATCATACAACTGTCTAACACTAGAAGAACCCTGAGTGTTTAAAACAAATACATATGAAGTATAAAGTATATTATACTTACTATGATTCACATACCGGCATTCATCTGAACAATACGTAATGCCAGAGTCAGCAGGATTTTACACCCAGTGGAAATGTAGTGAAAAGCAGGGCTCTAAGTAGGTTGCTATTCAGTCTTTCTGCTATGCTTGACTTATTGTGGCTGTGTAGCACTTATGTGAGTCCCTGAGTGTATGTGTCACTATGAAACAACACATTCATTTATATTCTGTATGGATTCTGTATTTTATTTTACAGGTTGATCAAAAACATGTACACAAATAAGATTTGTTGATAAAAAAATAGTGCAATATCAAAACAAAAATAACAACAACAATAACAACAACAACAATAATTACAACAACAACAACAACAACACTGGTCGGTGAGTGAGAATTAGAAATTCAGTATGACCTTGTTTTCTTTTTTTTCTATCAATGGTTCTGACAGTGTTTGTAACTTTGATAATATACATAATGTCAACAGAGATATAGCGACGTGTTCATCCATAGCCCATCGGAACAGATGTTTATCAATCTGACTTATCTGGGCTACCAAAGGTCAAAGGGACAGTTCAAACTCACACGCCACAGACGTGTCCCACATACATTCTAGAATGTCTCCATTCATAGTCATAGAATCAGGAATCACTAGCTACAGATGTAGGGTCTTAATTTGATCACCCGGTTGTTGCAGCAAATTTCCTGCAAGGTAGGAAATGTAAACTTGTAGTTATTCAAAGTTTAAAAAGAGTTCTAAAGTTTGTAATTTACGCTTAAAAATGTCAGACTTGATTTGCCATAAGTACAAAAATGCATTATCAACCCCTACAAAAATGAATTATAAACCACATAATCATTCACATTTCCAGTTGCTGCAGGATTCTTTCCCTGCTGTGAGAAATCTTTCCATGACATAGACTGACCAGGTGAATCCAGGTGAAAGCCATGATCCCTTATTGATGTCACTTGTTAAATTCACTTCAATCAGTGTAGAAGAAGGGGAGGAGACTGGATTGTGCTTTGAGACAATTGAGACATGGATTGTGTCTGTGAGCCATTCAGAGGGTGAATGGGCAAGACAAAATATTTAAGTGCCTTTGAACAGGGTAGGTGCCAGGTGCACCCGTTTGTGTCAAGAACTACAATGCTGCTGGGTTTTTCACACTCAACAGTTTCCTGTGTGTGTCAAGAATGGGGGATCCACCCATTATGCCACCCATTATGCCACCCATTATGCCACCCATTATGCCACCCATTATGCCACCATTGACTAGAATGGGGAGACCCGTTCCATTCTATTTCTCAGGTGTCCGTTGTTCTTATTTTCCGTTCTGCATCTCCTTGGCCCGTCTCAGTCCAGCGGCTCTTTCTCAGGGAGGTCCTCCAGAAGTATAACAGTGTACTCTCCAGCGTGGATGTTTTCCCTTGGCCTCTCTTTAGACAGAAACCTCTCCATTTCCCGCTCCACCTTCTCATCTCCTGAGCTCGCGTTGGCGACCTTCTTCTCAGAAGCCTGGGCCGGTGCATTCCACCTGCAAGATGATTTGACATGGTTTAATTCCATGGTTTGTAACTAAGTGACAACATGTTTCAATCTCATGAACATATTTTCCGGGATGGGTTTGAAAGTGGTGGATTTTACCTGTCTCTGGTACCTATGGCGACACAGATTACGACCAACACCGCCACGCCCGCGACGAAGGCAACGATGATCAACCAACCTGGAGGAGGAGGAGAAGAAGACGAAGCAGACAGTGAGGGGAAGTGACCGTGTCTACTGGGTCCTCTAGTACGTTCACAAAACATTGTCTTCACATTTAAACTGCACCAAGGAGCAGAACGTTCCCTGGTGTATCAGTAGCATATCTTGTTAGCTGGGCGTGTATGATTCAGGAACTGACCCGATGTATATGAATCATGTTGTCTGGATGGGGTTGGTTTTACAGCAGCTGCATCACGAAGAACTGTGGAAATAGAGATTAACTACAATTTACACTCAAAGAGATGTGTTCAATACTAACAAAAAAAGTTCTGTTCTCATTACAGCAGGTATATAGACCTGAACACAAGAACTTTGAAGGGACAGAATATTAGTACACTTCTCCTGGATAAACAGTACTGTACCTGTAGAGGTATCCACTGCCGGTTCCTCCTTGGTAGAGCAAGCCTATTGCTGCCTTGAATTATTGTCTTTGTTTCAATGAGTGGCTTATCGACTCGGGAGTTGTACGTTTGGTCCTCCTCACCAGCAGGGGCTGCTACTGTGGTGCTACTCTGAGGCATGAATCCCAACCCTGACCCTTCGATGTCTGAATTCATCCTGACTGTTGTAGGTGCGGCAGAACTGGTGGTTGAGGTGAAGGCCAGCTCTGTGTTCATCTTTGCAGCCCCGCCTTCCTCCAAGTCTGTCATACTGGTTAGGTTAGAACTAGGTGTATGGCTGCTCCCCAAACTTTGGCTAGGTCTGGAGGTGGTACTAAAGCTTGGATCAAGGCTAAGAGGTAACAGGTCTTCTTCTTCAAACTCTGAGATGGGACTATGGCTGGGACTGGGATCCGGTACACGACTAGGGCTGGCGACAAAGTTTGGTCTGAATATATCGTCCTCCATCTCCTCTAGCTCTGTTGTGGTGCTAGCATCATGAGTTGGATAAGGACTGGGGCTGGGGTTAGCATCATGAGTTGGATAAGGACTGGGGCTGGGGTTAGCATCATGAGTTGGATAAGGACTGGGGCTGGGGTTAGCATCATGAGTTGGATAAGGACTGGGGCTGGGGTTAGCATCATGAGTTGGATAAGGACTGGGGCTGGGGTTAGCATCATGAGTTGGATAAGGACTGGGCTGGGGTTAGCATCATGAGTTGGATAAGGACTGGGGCTGGGGTTAGCATCATGAGTTGGATAAGGACTGGGGCTGGGGTTAGCATCATGAGTTGGATAAGGACTGGGGCTGGGGTTAGCATCATGAGTTGGATAAGGACTGGGGCTGGGGTTAGCATCATGAGTTGGATAAGGACTGGGGCTGGGGGGAGTTGGATAAGGATCTGGGGCTGGGGGCATCAGTTGGATAAACTGGGGCTGGGTGGGGACAAACTCTGCTGTGGGGACAAACTCTGCTGTGGGTTACAAATCATGAGTTGGACAAACTCTAGCTGTGGGGACAAACTGGGGCTGGGGCTGTGGGGTTAAACTCTGCTGTGGGGACAAACTCTGCTGTGGGGACAAACTCTGCTGTGGGGACAAACTCTGCAGTGGGGACAAACTCTGCAGTGGGGACAAACTCTGCTGTGGGGACAAACTCTACTGTGGGGACAAACTCTGCAGTGGGGACAATCTTTGCTGTGGGGACAAACTCTGCTGTGGGGACAAACTCTGCTGTGGGGACAAACTCTACTGTGGGGACAAACTCTGCTGTGGGGACAAACTCTGCTGTGGGGCTTTCGGTATCCAGGATCATTTCATCTTCCTCTGGTGAATCAGGTCTATCACTTGGACTGGGGCGAGGAGTTGGACTGGGGCGAGGAGTTGGACTGGGGCGGAGGTTAAAGCTAGGTTTAAGGTTGGCATCAAACAGCTCCCCTTCATCATCTTGTCCTGAAGTGGGGTGTTTCATACTGCCCTCTGTAGTGCTGCCCTCTGTCTCATCTGTGCTGCCCTCCTCTGGGTCAAAGGTGGGCAGTTGGTCTTCCGGGTCAGATGTCACAGGGTCAGGGGTCACCAAATGATCTAGGTCCACTGTTTCGTCACTGCTGGATGTTCCATTGGTGGCATCCGGGGGACCCACTACAAGCTTCTTGAAGACCTTGAAAGTTTCCCCAAGAAAATCCCCAGCAGCCAGAGCGGGAGGTTCTGTCGAGACTGTGACAAAGAGAAGAAAAGACCTCAGCTCAATGATTACCTACTAACATCATGTCCTGACCTTTACAGTAGAGGAAAATTACTGAGCTTTGATGTCTTTGCATGACAAAGGAAGGCCTGGGAGTATTGTGGCCTTTCAGGCTCCTCCCTGGAGTACCTGTGTGAACCTGTCGTGTTCTGACTCACCATACAGGAAACATGATTACTAACTGGGATGACTAATCGTCTGCCTTTGTGTTTGACAGAGGTAGTTTCATCAAATCATTTGGTTTTATTCAACCGCAAAATCAATACACCCAAACCTTTAAATAAACAATGTCTTGGCTTGTCTCTTTTCCCTGTTCTGTTGCCATAATTAGTCAACAGTGCTACTTCCAAAGAGTTTAGGATAGGCTTTGAAGAGGTGCCAAAATGTTACGCCCCAACAGAGGTTTTCACGTGAATACGGTGTGCATATATCTTATTCCTGCAAGAGGGCGTGCTAGGGAGCTAACCAGGGATACACTCTTAGCAGTGAAGATGCCCGGAAGAACCTTTTGGGTTGCCGCACCGGCAGGACCTTTCCAGTTCAAAAAGGTTATTGGAACCCCACCGGAACCTTTTTGTGATGGGAGGGGTTGCATTTTTAACCTTTTTAATAATATATTGTAGAGGTGGCAGCCTATGAGGAGACTGGAGGCGTGGATTATTGGACGTGTGGCTTTCAGATCATTTTTGGGGGGAACCCATTAGAGTAAATGTCATTCCTATTCACCATGTTCATCTTGTACACTGCAAATTTCAATGTTCCTTCAATATTTATGCATATTGCATATTCTAATATAATATGAATAATATAAACATTGCTGATTAAATATAGTAATAAAGTAGTAACTATTCCAACTTTGCAATTTTCATAGGCTCTTGACTGAGGAAGTCATTCACCTCAGTAAGCTTCCTTGAACAACAGAACAGATGAACAGGAAGGACATTTACTCAAACCGGTGACCCAACAAGATATATCTTAAAGCCACACCCCTAATAAGCCACGCTCCACTCCGGGGTTCCTCCTGGAACCTGTTGCTACATTGAAACGTTAAAGGTTCCACCAAGAACCCCTCAACTAAACAAAGGTGCAAATATGAGCCATTGACTAGCAATGGTTCCTTGAGAAACTCAGGGGATCCTTGAGGATCTCCTGGGTTCCTCAAGTCACCACTAATTCTAAGTGTGTACTGTGGCGAGAGGGGGTACTAGGGAGCTGACCAGGAATACTGTTGCCCAATCCCAAACGTATCTCTGACCCCTTTCCTTAGGTATTTGTTGAATCCTCCAAAGCAGCGTAACTGTTTCATGGAATGTTGAGTGTCATTAAATACTGTTTTCAAACAAAAGGAGAAGTAACTGCTCTTATCTTTGACATTGTTCTTAATATTTGACAACACATGATCCTTTACGTCAAGCAATCTCAGGCCTCCATTTCTAACACACTTGTGAACAGTTTTACCTGAATGAGGTTTCTCCCTGTCCAATAACAGTTTTACCTGAATGAGGTTTCTCCCTGTTCAATAACAGTTTTACCTGAATGAGGTTTCTCCCTGTCCAATAACAGTTTTACCTGAATGAGGTTTCTCCCTGTTCAATAACAACCTAACAGTTTTAACAGTTTTACCTGAATGAGGTTTCTCCCTGTTCAATAACAGTTTTACCTGAATGAGGTTTCTCCCTGTTCAATAACAGTTTTACCTGAATGAGGTTTCTCCCTGTTCAATAACAGTTTTAGGTTTCTCCGTGTTCAATAACAGTTTTACCTGAATGATATAACAGATGAGGTTTCTCCCTGTCCAATAACAGTTTTACCTGAATGAGGTTTCTCCCTGTCCAATAACAGTTTTACCTGTATGAGGTTTCTCCCTGTCCAATAACAGTTTTACCTGAATGAGGTTTCTCCCTGTTCAATAACAGTTTTACCTGAATGAGGTTTCTCCCTGTCCAATAACAGTTTTACCTTTACCTGAATAACAGTTTTACCTGTATGAGGTTTCTCCCTGTTCAATAACAGTTTTACCTGTATGAGGTTTCTCCCTGTTCAATAACAGTTTTACCTATATGAGGTTTCTCCCTGTCCAATAACAGTTTTACCTGAATGACGTTTCTCCCTGTCCAATAACAGTTTTACCTATATGAGGTTTCTCCCTGTTCAATAACAGTTTTACCTGTATGAGGTTTCTCCCTGTTCAATAACAGTTTTACCTGTATGAGGTTTCTCCCTGTTCAATAACAGTTTTACCTGTATGAGGTTTCTCCCTTCTCACCCAAGCTTGAATGAAACTCACCAAAGCACTTTGGTTTCACAGAAATTCAGGATATACACATTAATGCACCTGTTGGAACAGCTCAGCAATTGCTACAAAGACTGCTGTGTGTTTGTCTACGTGGGGAGGGGGAAGGGGGAGGGAAGGGGGAGGGAAGGGGGACTTAGGCACTAAACATGTAAACAATAGGTCCCCAGATTTCACTGAGCTGGAGTACAGGTAGGTTTGAAACACAATGAGGCTCTCCGGTGAAGTAGAAAAGTGCAGACTCATCAGACGAGGATAGGATTACTTGAATTCCATAAGCCTGTGTTCAGATACAACAGGAGGTCTTAGACAGTGACCCATTTTATTTGGCTGCACAATCAATGGCCAGCTGGGGATGTTTTAATAACCCAGATTAATACACAACCAATGGCCAGCTGGGGATGCCTTAATAACCCTGATTAATACACAACCAATGGCCAGCTGGGGATGCCTTAATAACCCTGATTAATACACAACCAATGGCCAGCTGGGGATGTTTTAATAACCCTGATTAATACACAACCAATGGCCAGCTGGGGATGCCTTAATAACCCTGATTAATACACAACCAATGGCCAGCTGGGGATGCCTTAATAACCCTGATTAATACTCAATACACAACCAATGGCCAGCTGGGGATGCCTTAATAACCCTGATTAATACACAACCAATGGCCAGCTGGGGATGCATAAATAACCCTGATTAATACACAACCAATGGCCAGCTGGGGATGTTTTAATAACCCTGATTAATACACAACCAATGGCCAGCTGGGGATGTTTTGCTCCCAAACATTTTTTTTATTATTTTGTTTTATGCTAACACAATGACTCAGAGAAATATACAGTACTGTACTGTACTGAATTAAACTCCATTGAACTGTACTGTACTGTACTGTACTGTACTGAATTAAACTCCATTGGACTGTACTGTACTGTGGTGAATTAAACTCCATTGTACTGTACTGTGCTGAATTAAACTCCATTGTACTGTACTATACTGAATTAAACTCCATTGAACTGTACTGTACTGTGCTGAATTAAACTCCATTGAACTGTACTGTACTGTGCTGAATTAAACTCCATTGTACTGTACTGTACTGTACTGAATTAAACTCCATTGAACTGTACTGTACTGTACTGAATTAAACTCCATTGGACTGTACTGAATTAAACTCCATTGTACTGTACTGTGCTGAATTAAACTCCATTGTACTGTACTATACTGAATTAAACTGAATTGAACTGTACTGTACTGTGCTGAATTAAACTCCATTGTACTGTACCATGCTGTCCAAACTTGTGAAACATAGACATCTTTTCAATGTCTGGAAAATAAGGCTTCTAGGTGTCTTTTCAACATAATTTAGCTTACTGGGTATGTTGTTACAACGGGGATGGTTGTCAGACTGTGACAAGCAACCCCAACAATAATATCTGATCTTGTTTAATGTGAACACAATTTCTCATGCATTTTTACTTTTGGATGGCCCTGGGAATTGAACCCACAACCCTGGCTTTGCAAGCACCACACACTACCAACTGAGCCAAAGAGCAGGGTTTCACTCATTTGTTTCCTGGGACAGTAATAAATTGTTACTCACCAGGAACAGGGTCGGACTGAACAGGTGCCAGAAGTCCGAAAATAACCCCAAGCAGTAGAGTCCACATCCTGAGATCAGAGATAGGCATCGAGGGAGAGATGAGAGAAGGTGTACTGCTGTGCTCTGGGGTTCTGTTCCCAAGAAGGCTTGTTTTCCTAGGAGTGTCTGTGGGATGTTTGAAGGGTGTAGCTCAACTTTTTTATACTGAGACCCGAGTCACATCAGTGCATCATCGATAGCTAGTGACAGTCGATTGGTTGGCGGAGGTGGGCTAGAACACAGAACACACCCTCTCTTTCAAAAACTCTCCCTCTCTGGCTTTCTCCCTCTATCTCTTTCACACACACACACACACACACACACACACACACACACACACACACACACACACACACACACACACACACACACACACACACACACACACACACACACACACACACACACACACACACACACACACACACACACACACACACACACACACACACACACTCTCTCTCTCTCTCTAACTCTTTTTCACATTACCAATAGGTCACTTTTTTTCTTTTTTTATCCAACCATATTAATCATGACCAGATATTTAGGAACAGATTGTCATTGCATGGAGTCTGTGAAGGATGAAACCACATGGAAAAAGTGGTAAGCAAGTTAGATTTAAAAATATATATATATTTTCACCAAGTCAAATGAATGTATTAATATGTTTCATGATGCTCGTATCAAAACCAAAGTAGATCGTTTTACAGATCTTCATTTGATCACTCTGTTTCAGGAGAACTTTCCTGCAATGAAAGGACATTTTAAAAATCAAAGTGTATTTGAGTTTTAAAAAGGCTTCTGAAGTTTGTCATTTAAATTTTTAAACTTGATTTCCTCTTATAAAAAATGTATCAACATCTGCAAAAATGTCCATGAATTATAATCACTTTTTCTGTTGCTGCAAGATTATTTTCCTGCTGTAGAAAACTGGCTCAAATATGAGGTCCTAAATCTAGCAGGAAAGTGCATCCTTGTAGCTGTGTGGATTAACATAGTCTATATGTTTGCCTCGGGGTAAGTTGAGCCGATAGCCACCACAACCCATACAAATAATGATTCTATTTTGTTGATTACATTTGGTCAGGTTTATGCATAGTGTTTTTGTGATATGTCATGCATATGAACTCACGATAGTGCATTTGTATTATAACAGAGCAGACATCATCGTGTCCCGTGTGTACAAATGTAAAACAAGCAGTGGTCTGGTTCCCCTTGACGTTGTTGAGAGAGGAAGTGAGAGAATGGTAGAAGTCCTTTGGAACAGCTGCAAAGCCAGAGTAGCAGAGGAACACAAGTTCATATCTGATGACATGGAGTCTCACAGATCAGTCTCATGGGCTTAGTAGCCTCAAACACAGAGAACTTGTCTACGAATTGGCGCATCAAAACAACATCCCTGTCCCAGACAACTGGTCAACAAATGGAAGGGTAAGTGATATTGAACAGAGAGAATCTATATCTGAATGTATGCATAAATTTAAGATATACAATATACCGCAACTCCATTCCATGAATGAAACTTTGACCTACCAGCACCATCAACCCCAATGTCACAGGACACCATTACTCTTACACCAAGGCAGCTCAACTTACTCTGTCCCTATACCCCATACCTGCTGTCATGCCAATAGACCAAGCTATGTTTTCAAAACTGTTATGTTAACATAAATGATGATTATTTCCAGGGATACACAACATCCTAGAATATATATACTGTAGATATCTTTGTTAGAAAGAATGTAATATTTCACTTGACATAGTGATGCTGAATGTACAATATGGCTCAACATGCCCCATTCTTCTCTATAGTCATTGAGCTGCGGTACCTGATGGGAATAGAGGGTCTTTGGTGGCCAACAGGAAGTCAGGATAACTCAGTAGAGCAGGCCTGGACAACTCCAGTCCTCAGGGCCTGATTGGTGTCACACTTTTCCCCCAGTCCCAGCTAACACACCTGTCAGTCCCAGCTAACACACCTGTCAGTCCCAGCTAACACACCTGTCAGTCCCAGCTAATACTTCTGTCAGTCCCAGCTAACACACCTGTCAGTCCCAGCTAACACACCTGTCAGTCCCAGCTAACACACCTGTCAGTCCCAGCTAACACACCTGTCAGTCCCAGCTAACACACCTGTCAGTCCCAGCTAACACACCTGACTCCAATAACCAACTAAACTTGATCTTCAGTTAAAAATGCAATTTGTTTAAATCATGTGTGTTTCTAGGGATGGGCGAAAAGTGACACCAATCAGGCCCCTGAGGACTGGAATTGCCCAGGCCTACTGTAGAGGGTCTTTGGTGGCCCAGTCAGGACCAACAGGAAGTCAAGATGACTCAGTAGCAGCACCTACGTAGAGAGGTGTGTTTCTCAGATGACTAAACATGTGTGGGATGGGTAGTAGACACCTGTCCCGTCTCGTCCACCACACACCCCTCTGGCTTAAAGTAGAATTGTCATCACTTCCTGGTCTGGGTACTAAGGCCTTTGAAGCTTTAGACAGCCTGAGAGAAAATAAAAGGTACGGGCCTGCTCCTGCACGCACACACACCTCCCATGTATAATGTGTTGCTTCCGTCTCTCTCCTTCCCCCAACCTGGGCTTCAACCAGGCACTCTCTGAACACATTGACAAAAGCATTGTTACCTATCTCTCTCCACAAAAGCCATGGGAAAACAACTATTTCAATGTCTCAGAGCAAGTGACGTCAATGATTGCACCGCTAACTAGCTAGCCATTTCACACCGGTTACACATGCATGCATACTGAAGACACACACACACACACACACACACACACACACACACACACACACACACACACACACACACACACACACACACACACACACACACACACACACACACACACACACACACACACACACACACACACACACACACACACACACACACTGACATACCTTCATGTAAGCATGCACACACACACATGCATGCCTGTGAGTACACACAGACACTGGATGGTGGGATGCTTGACATTTACATATGTACACAGACAGACACAATTGACCTAGTTTTCCAGTAGAACAAACCATGTTTGACTACAATACATGTTTTTATTGCTTTTTCAGCAAAAGAAATGTCTGTAACATGGAAGGATGATGGGGAAAGATATGTCTGTACCATGGAAGGATGATGGTGAAAGAGATGTCTGTACCATGGAAGGATGATGGTGAAAGATATGTCTGTAACATGGAAGGATGATGGGGAAAGATATGTCTGTACCATGGAAGGATGATGGTGAAAGATATGTCTGTACCATGGAAGGATGATGGTGAAAGAGATGTCTGTAACATGGAAGGATGATGGGGAAAGATATGTCTGTAACATGGAAGGATGATGGGGAAAGAGATGTCTGTACCATGGAAGGATGATGGTGAAAGATATGTCTGTACCATGGAAGGATGATGGTGAAAGATATGTCCGTACCATGGAAGGATGATGGTGAAAGAGATGTCCATAAAATGGAAGGATGATGGGGAAAGAGATGTCTGTAACATGGAAGGATGATGGGGAAAGATATGTCTGTACCATGGAAGGATGATGGGGAAAGAGATGTCTGTAACATGGAAGGATGATGGGGAAAGAGATGTCTGTACCATGGAAGGGTGATGGGGAAAGAGATGTCTGTAACATGGAAGGATAATGGGGAAAGAGATGTCTGTACCATGGAAGGATGATGGTGAAAGAGATGTCTGTAACATGGAAGGATGATGGTGAAAGAGATGTCTGTAACATGGAAGAATGATGGGGAAAGAGATGTCTGTACCATGGAAGGATGATGGTGAAAGAGATGTCTGTAACATGGAAGGATGATGGTGAAAGAGATGTCTGTAACATGGAAGGATGATGGTGAAAGAGATGTCTGTAACATGGAAGGATGATGGGGAAAGAGATGTCTGTACCATGGAAGGATGATGGTGAAAGAGATGTCTGTAACATGGAAGGATGATGGTGAAAGAGATGTCTGTACCATGGAAGGAGGATGTGGAAATGATCGTTAATCCTGTGGGGAATTTCCAAACATGCTTCATATTGACTGAAGTTTCCTGTATGTGGTTACTTGTGGCTACACTGTGCGTCTGTGTGTGTCCGTGCCAGATGACAAGTGAAACACTTCCACCCCAGTGAGCAATACTAAAGGCTGCTGGGTCGGGACCATGTAGAGCAGCACTAATAGAGAGATACAAGTGGTAGTGGATAAGGTTCAGCCACCACAGGTCTGTCTGGCAAGAACTAATCAGATGTCTTCAGAACAGGTTTATTGCAGATATTGGGTTCAACACGCCACACTCCTAAAAGTTGCTCAATGGAAAGATACAAGAAAAGAATAAGCATAAGCAGGGGCTTCCAGACAACGTGCGGGGCAAAGCCAAATACACACAGCTAGTAGAACACACTGACAGGACAAAGGCCCAGTGACTGGTGAGCATATATACAACATGACTGCCATGTAACTAAGGTCTGCACATGTGCACAAGACCACGACCAACGTGGAATAGCAACTGCACCACAAGCGAAGGCACAGGCAAATGTAGGCTACATACATACATCATACGGCTACACACAGTACATGGTAGCATGAGGCTACATAAAGACTGTAAAGGTACATAAACACAGCTATACGCATCAACAGACAACATAAACAGAATATATTTTCCTTGAAACAGTACATGTGAGCTTCATCACCAAGCCGAACAAGCTAGCGTTAATGGCTCATATTCTGGCTTAGCTGGCTAGTAGTAACATGACACACATGACAGGAAAACACCTGATAAATATGGTGAATATGAACTTAGCAACA
The DNA here is from genome assembly GCF_021184085.1 of Oncorhynchus gorbuscha. Lineage (NCBI taxonomy): Eukaryota > Metazoa > Chordata > Actinopteri > Salmoniformes > Salmonidae > Oncorhynchus > Oncorhynchus gorbuscha. Next base: position 82,593 of record NW_025746526.1, read on the forward strand.
TCTTGATAACAAACATGGTCATCTCCCGTATTTTTCGGATGTCCATCCAGTTTGATTTCCATTTGCCATATATATTTTAACTGTGCTGTTTCACAGAGGTTCTGAAGCTATATACATTTTACAGACACAGTGTATTTAAAATCAGTTATCTTGTTGTTATTAGTCCCACCCTTCAGCTCCATTCAACCCCTCCCATCTAACTTTAACACCATCCAGTATTGATTTATATTTGCCATATATATTGTTCAACTGTGCTGTGATGTTTCACAAAAGTGCTGAACTTTTCTATTCTCATAGTTTATACAGATTGTACATTAAAGATAAACATTGTTGCTGACCGCGATCTCACTCTGAAGACAGGAGCGAGGTTCAGTGAGGTGCACAGGGAATGGTGGACTGTGATTGGCTGATACAAGTGGGATCTTGTAGGTACCAATAATGAGAACAAGTACTAACTAACTACTAGATTAGGGTTGATGTAACTACTACATTAGAGCTGGCCATTTTAACACCTAGTATCACCATAGTATCACCGTAGTATCCCCATACTATCACCATAGTATCCCCATAGTATCACCATAGTATCACCGTAGTATCACCATAGTATCACAATAGTGTCACCATAGTATCACCATAGTATCACCGTAGTATCACCATAGTATCACCGTAGTATCACCATAGTATCACCGTAGTGTCACCATACTATCACCATAGTATCACCGTAGTATCACCATAGTATCACCAGAGTATCACCATAGTATCACCATACTATCACCGTAGTATCACCGTAGTATCCCCATACTATCACCATAGTATCACCGTAGTATCACCATACTATCCCCGTAGTAACACCATAGTATCACCGTAGTGTCACCGTAGTATCACCATAGTATCACCATACTATCCCCGTAGTAACACCATAGTATCACCGTAGTGTCACCGTAGTATCAACGTAGTATCAAATCAAATCAAATCAAATTTATTTATATAGCCCTTCGTACATCAGCTGATATCTCAAAGTGCTGTACAGAAACCCAGCCTAAAACCCCAAACAGCAAACAATGCAGGTGTAAAAGCACGGTGGCTAGGAAAAACTCCCTAGAAAGGCCAAAACCTAGGAAGAAACCTAGAGAGGAACCGGGCTATGTGGGGTGGCCAGTCCTCTTCTGGCTGTGCCGGGTAGAGATTATAACAGAACATGACCAAGATGTTCAAATGTTCATAAATGACCAGCATGGTCAAATAATAATAAGGCAGAACAGTTGAAACTGGAGCAGCAGCACAGTCAGGTGGACTGGGGACAGCAAGGAGCCATCATGTCAGGTAGTCCTGGGGCACGGTCCTAGGGCTCAGGTCCTCCGAGAGAGAGAAAGAAAAAGAAAGAGCATATGTGGGGTGGCCAGTCCTCTTCTGGCTGTGCCGGGTAGAGATTATAACAGAACATGACCAAGATGTTCAAATGTTCATAAATGACCAGCATGGTCAAATAATAATAAGGCAGAACAGTTGAAACTGGAGCAGCAGCACAGTCAGGTGGACTGGGGACAGCAAGGAGCCATCATGTCAGGTAGTCCTGGGGCACGGTCCTAGGGCTCAGGTCCTCCGAGAGAGAGAAAGAAAGAGCATATGTGGGGTGGCCAGTCCTCTTCTGGCTGTGCCGTCCTGATTATAACAGAACGTGGCCAAGATGTTCAAATGTTCATAAATGACCAGCATGGTTGAATAATAGTAAGGCAGAACAGTTGAAACTGGAGCAGGAGCATGGCCAGGTGGACTGGGGACAGCAAGGAGTCCTCATGTCAGGTAGTCCTGGGACATGGTCCTAGGGCCCAGGCCAGTTGAAACTGGAGCAGCAGCATGGCCAGGTGGACTGGGGACAGCAAGGAGTCATCATGTCAGGTAGTCCTGGGGCATGGTCCTAGGGCTCAGGTCCTCCGAGAGAGAGAAAGAAAGAGAGAAGGAGAGAATTAGAGAACGCACACTTAGATTCACACAGGACACCTGAATAGGACAGGAGAAGTACTCCAGATAAACAAACTGACCCTAGCCCCCCGACACATAAACTACTGCAGCATAAATACTGGAGGCTGAGACAAGAGGGGTCAGGAGACACTGTGGCCCCATCCGAGGACACCCCCGGACAGGGCCAAACAGGAAGGATATAACCCCACCCACTTTGCCAAAGCACAGCCCCCACACCACTAGAGGGAAATCTTCAACCACCAACTTACCATCCTGAGACAAGGCCGAGTATAGCCCACAAAGATCTCCGACACGGTACAACCCAAGGGGGGACCCAGACAGGCCGACCACAACAGTGAATCAACCCACCCAGGTGACGCAGCCCCCCCAGGGACGGCACGAGAGAGCCCCAGCAAGCCAGTGACTCAGCCCCCGTAACAGGGTTAGAGGCAGAGAATCCCAGTGGAAAGAGGGGAACCGGCCAGGCAGAGACAGCAAGTGCGGTTCGTTGCTCCAGAGCCTTTCCGTTCACCTTCCCACTCCTGGGCCAGACTACACTCAATCATATGACCCACTGAAGAGATGAGTCTTCAGTAAAGACTTAAAGGTTGAGACCGAGTTTGCGTCTCTGACATGGGTAGGCAGACCGTTCCATAAAAATGGAGCTCTATAGGAGAAAGCCCTGCCTCCAGCTGTTTGCTTAGAAATTCTAGGGACAATTAGGAGGCCTGCGTCTTGTGACCGTAGCGTACGTGTAGGTATGTACGGCAGGACCAAATCAGAGAGGTAGGTAGGAGCAAGCCCATGTAATGCTTTGTAGGTTAGCAGTAAAACCTTGAAATCAGCCCTTGCTTTGACAGGAAGCCAGTGTAGAGAGGCTAGCACTGGAGTAATATGATCAAATTTTTTGGTTCTAGTCAGGATTCTAGCAGCCGTATTTAGCACTAACTGAAGTTTATTTAGTGCTTTATCCGGGTAGCCGGAAAATAGAGCATTGCAGTAGTCTAACCTAGAAGTGACAAAAGCATGGATTAATTTTTCTGCATCATTTTTGGACAGAAAGTTTCTGATTTTTGCAATGTTACGTAGATGGAAAAAGCTGTCCTCGAAATGGTCTTGATATGTTCTTCAAAAGAGAGATCAGGGTCCAGAGTAACGCCGAGGTCCTTCACAGTTTTATTTGAGACGACTGTACAACCATTAAGATTAATTGTCAGATTCAACAGAAGATCTCTTTGTTTCTTGGGACCTAGAACAATCATCTCTGTTTTGTCCGAGTTTAATAGTAGAAAGTTTGCAGCCATCCACTTCCTTATGTCTGAAACACATGCTTCTAGCGAGGGCAATTTTGGGGCTTCACCATGTTTCATTGAAATGTACAGCTGTGTGTCATCTGCATAGCAGTGAAAGTTTACATTATGTTTTCGAATAACATCCCCAAGAGGTAAAATATATAGTGAAAACAATAGTGGTCCTAAAACAGAACCTTGAGGAACACCGAAATGTACAGTTGATTTGTCAGAGGATAAACCATTCACAGAGACAAACTGATATCTTTCCGACAGATAAGACCTAAACCAGGCCAGAACATGTCCGTGTAGACCAATTTGGGTTTCCAATCTCTCCAAAAGAATGTATCACCATACTATCCCCGTAGTAACACCATAGTATCACCATAGTATCACCGTAGTATCACCATAGTATCACCATAGTATCACAGTAGTATCACCATAGTATCACCATAGTATCACCATAGTATCACCGTAGTATCACCATAGTATCACCATAGTATCACCATAGTATCACCATAGTATCACCGTAGTATCACCATAGTATCACCATAGTATCACCATAGTATCACCGTAGTATCACCATAGTATCACCGTAGTATCACCATAGTATCACCATAGTATCACCATAGTATCACCATAGTATCACCATAGTATCACAGTAGTATCACAGTAGTATCACCATAGTATCACCATAGTATCACCATAGTATCACCATAGTATCACAGTAGTATCACCATAGTATCACCATAGTATCACCATAGTATCACAGTAGTATCACCATAGTGTCACCATAGTATCACCATAGTATCACCATAGTATCACCATAGTATCACAGTAGTATCACCATAGTATCACCATAGTATCACCGTAGTATCACCATAGTATCACAGTAGTATCACCATAGTATCACCATAGTATCACCATAGTATCACCGTAGTATCACCATAGTATCACCATAGTATACATTAAGACTGTGTCTAAATCAGTCATATCTGTTGTTGTCAGTAAACTCAGCTTTGGTGAATGTGCCTGTTACCATGCCTTTAAATATCCACTCCCTAAGTGAAGGCCTAAGCCTTCAGCATGCAACGATCCAATGCCTGTCACATGTCCCCGGCACTTCTGTCAACACAAGGCATTTGATCCTGTCTGACGAGAACCTAGAAATCCCTATTGGCCTGGACTTACCCCTCCACTTTTCACCCCAGCCATCTATAGGCTACCTCCCTATGATATCCTACACACTGTCAGTCCAAAAAACACTAAGTAAAAGGCAAGCTTGTGGAAAATGTTTCTTGATAACGAACATGGTCATCTGTCAATTATAAAACAATGTATCTAATAAGGACTTTGGTGAAGTAAAGCTGTCCCAAGGAAACATCCCTCCCCTGGGATGGATAGACCTACAACAAGGTTGTAAACCAACATTATATTAAAGGCCTAATGGTCACGTTTCAGGTTGCAGGACTAAATGTTTGTTATGAAGAGTTCATGTCACAGCCACACTATCCTTTCAAATGCTGATAGATACAGTAACATAACACTGCAGCCCGCCTGGTTTTCAACCATCCAAAGTTCCCTCATGTCACTCTGCTCCTCCACACACTCCACTGGCTTCCAGTCGGAGCTCACATCCACTACAAGACCATGGTACTTATCTACGGAACAGCACTAAGGAACTGCCACTTCAGGCTATGCTCAAACCCTACACCTTAACCCAAGCACTCTGTTCTGCCAGCTCGGGTCTCTTGAATGCACTAACTGTAAGTCGCTCTGGATAAGAGCATTTGCTAAATGACTCAAATATAATATAATAATATAATGTACTAGTAGGCATCTACACTGTAATTAGACTGCAGCCTGCAAGCACCATGATGTAAATTGGTGACTCTAGTTGGGAAGAGAGGGACCACTTTTCATGACTAGACAAGAAAAAAGTACCTGTCGTTACCATAAATTTGGTTTAATTTATTTGGGCTCTGCTACCACCTGGTGCTTGTTAGGCATACTTGTGCAACACCCTCTCCAGGTTGAAGTTACCCTGATATAGGATATACATCTTCAAACAAAAATATGAACAAATAATAAAACACGTTTGATTTTGAATTGCTACGAATTGTTTCATCTTATTTTTGCCGATTATCAAAGACCTCTGCGATTATTCGATAATTGTCTTCAGGCACAATACAAGGCCACGTACAAGAGATCTGGAGGTCCTTACTATATCCTGTCGCACTAATGACGACACCTCTGCTTTCAAACAAACACACAAAGGTATTTAAAATGCGATAAAACTGAATTGTTCCATTTAAACATGTGGCGAAATATTGTATTTAAACGATATGTTGTTTTAGATTTCGTTTAGGAGGAATAACGTCGCATGTTAAAGTTATCTAGTTTGCTTTTTGGCCAGCCTGTTACAGTTGCGCTCTAGTGTATTGGCACCCTTGTACGTCTATTTTAAATAATTCAATACGTCTTCAAATATACATTTAAAATCAAAAACGTGTTCACACGTGTACTGTGGTAAGTTGCAGGTCTTTTTACAAGGTAAAAACAGCCATTCAAATCGTGTTGAAAAGAGAACAGGATATTCTGCTTCATTATAACGTTACCACTGTGAACATGGCGAAGGGGAAAGAACTGTCTGAGGATGTAAGGAATTTGATTATAACCAAACATGGCCTTAAGCAAGGTTACAAGTCCATCTCCCGAGACCTTGGCATTGCTGTTTCCACAGTTCGTAATGTTATCAGGAAGCATGCTGTCCATGGAGTTGTAGTCAACCTCCCAGGACGTGGGCGCAAGAAGACTCTGGTTCCACCGGGTGAAAAAGAGAGAACTTGCAAGAAGAATCTGGTTCCACCAGTTGAAAAAGCAGTTCGTTCTGCATCTATCCAAAATAAAATGACATCTGTTTGTGATGCCACCAATGATGACAAGGAAAATGGTTCCGAGTCGACAGAGTCTCAGGTATGTGCTTTAGAACGACTGCTAAACGTTGTAGGTTATCTAGCTAGGCTGGCTAACACATTTAAAACAAGTCTTGCAATCTGAAATGGCAAACAAGTAACGAGCTAGATTCACACCTTAACTTGTAGGCTGGACAGTGAGTAGAGCAAGAATCTAAGGACAATAGAAGCGATGAGGGAAGTCGGAGGAAGATATTTTGAGGAGTCCAAAGCCAGAGAGCTAGAGAGAAACGACAGGGGGACTTCAACAGGGAGAGGGTGAGAGAGAGAACACACAGCTCCAGTTTAAGACCCAGAAAGAGTGAGAAGAGGTAAATGGATGTGGCCACATCTCACAACATTCATAATTTGCACAAGCACCTGAAGGTAAATGATGAGCCATTATGGTGTCTGGGTAATGTAGTGTTTCCCCATCACCTTGTTTCAGGACAAGGAACATCCACGGCTTCTCATCCCAGAGTTATGTCGTCTTTTCTACCAACTCGGCTGGGTTACTGGGACAGGGGGAGGGCTAAGTTTGAGACGTGGGTAAGTGCTCTGACTTTAATATTGTTGAATCATTTTAAAAATTCAAAACCTCATACGTGAGTGAGTGAGTGAGTGAGTGAGTGAGTGAGTGAGTGAGTGAGTGAGTGAGTGAGTGAGTGAGTGAGTGAGTGAGTGATGAATAAATAAATAAATATATTTTCTCTCTCTATCTCCCCATTTTGTTGTACCAAGAGATCAGATCTACATTGCCCCGTCTGGAGTGCAGAAGGAGAGACTACAGGTGAGCAGGGCTGGTGTTTTGCCTTCATATCATCATAGAGACTACAGGTGAGCAGGGCTGGTGTTTTGCCTTCATATCATCATAGAGACTACAGGTGAGCAGGGCTGGTGTTTTGCCTTCATATCATCATAGAGACTACAGGTGAGCAGGGCTGGTGTTTTGCCTTCATATCATCATAGAGACTACAGGTGAGCAGGGCTGATGTTTTGCCTTCATATCATCATAGAGACTACAGGTGAGCAGGGCTGGTGTTTTGCCTTCATATCATCATAGAGACTACAGGTGAGCAGGGCTGGTGTTTTACCTTCATATCATCATAGAGACTACAGGTGAGCAGGGCTGGTGTTTTACCTTCATATCATCATAGAGACTACAGGTGAGCAGGGCTGGTGTTTTGCCTTCATATCATCATAGAGACTACAGGTGAGCAGGGCTGGTGTTTTGCCTTCATATCATCATAGACTACAGGTGAGCAGGGCTGGTGTTTTGCCTTCATATCATCATAGACTACAGGTGAGCAGGGCTGGTGTTTTGCCTTCATATCATCATAGAGACTACAGGTGAGCAGGGCTGGTGTTTTGCCTTCATATCATCATAGAGACTACAGGTGAGCAGGGCTGGTGTTTTACCTTCATATCATCATAGAGACTACAGGTGAGCAGGGCTGGTGTTTTGCCTTCATATCATCATAGAGACTACAGGTGAGCAGGGCTGGTGTTTTGCCTTCATATCATCATAGAGACTACAGGTGAGCAGGGCTGGTGTTTTACCTTCATATCATCATTTTTAGCCATTTAGCAGATGCTTTTATCCAAAGCGACTTACAGTCATGTGTGCATACATTCTACGTATGGGTGGTCCCGGGGATCGAACCCACTACCCTGGCGTTACAAGCGCCATGCTCTACCAACTGAGCTACAGAAGGACCACAGGTGAGCAGGGCTGGTGTTTAGCCTTCATATCATCATAGAGACTACAGGTGAGCAGGGCTGGTGTTTTGCCTTCATATCATCATAGAGACTACAGGTGAGCAGGGCTGGTGTTTTGCCTTCATATCATCATAGAGACTACAGGTGAGCAGGGCTGGTGTTTTGCCTTCATATCATCATAGAGACTACAGGTGAGCAGGGCTGGTGTTTTGCCTTCATATCATCATAGAGACTACAGGTGAGCAGGGCTGGTGTTTTGCCTTCATATCATCATAGAGACTACAGGTGAGCAGGGCTGGTGTTTTGCCTTCATATCATCATAGAGATTTACAGGTGAGCAGGGCTGGTGTTTTTTCATATCATCATAGAGACTACAGGTCAGGGCTGTGTTTTGCATATCATCATAGAGGGTACAGGGACCAGGTGAGCAGGGCTGGTGTTCATCATAGAGCAGGTGAGCCTTCATATCACTCATAGAGACTACAGGTGAGCAGGGCTGGTGTTTTACCTTCATATCATCATAGAGACTACAGGTGAGCAGGGCTGGTGTTTTGCCTTCATATCATCATAGAGACTACAGGTGAGCAGGGCTGGTGTTTTGCCTTCATATCATCATAGAGACTACAGGTGAGCAGGGCTGGTGTTTTGCCTTCATATCATCATAGAGACTACAGGTGAGCAGGGCTGGTGTTTTGCCTTCATATCATCAGAGACTACAGGTGAGCAGGGCTGGTGTTTTAGCCTTCATATCATCAGAGCCAACTTGGACTACTTAGTTTGACAGTTTCTGGAGATGTGTTTTTATGTGTGTGTTCATCCTAGAGACCAGGTGAGCATGTTTGTCTGTGATGTGGAGGAGAGTTTTGCCTTCATATCATCCTGGAAGAACTACAGGTGAGCAGGGCTGGTGTTTTGCCTTCACTATGATCAGGTAGAGCTCTCTGTCCATGATTGATACACATGAGGGTGAGCTCTCTGTTAATGAATGATACATTCATGAGATGAGCTCTCTGTTAATGAATACAGGTGAGCAGGGGTGAGTCTCTTTAATGAATGATCATTATGAGAGGTGAGCTCTCTGTTAATGGTGATAGTCTATGAGAGGGCTGGTGAGTTTTGCCATGGTGTTTTGATACATCTAAGAGACAGGTACAGGTGAGCTCTCTGTTAATGAATGATACATTTGAGACTACAGGTAGCTCTCTCATATGAATCATAGACTATGAGGTGAGCTCTCTGGTGTTTTGATACACTATGAGAGGTGAGCTCTCTGTTAATGAATGATATCATCATAGAGATATCAGAGAGGTGAGGGGTGAGCTCTCTGTTATATCATAATACACTAGTTTGACAGTTTCTGGAGATGTGTTTTTAATGATTGATACACTATGAGAGGATGACAGTTTGTCTGTGATGTGATTGATCAGCTCCCCACCCCTGGAAGAACCTGAAGAGTGTGCACCCCTCTGTTCATGAATGCCTTACACTATGAGGGGTGAGCTCTCCATGTTAATGAATGATACATTATGAGGGGTGAGCTCTGTTAATGAATGATAGACTATGAGGGGTGAGCTCTCTGTCCATGATTGATACACTGAGAGGTGAGCTCTGTTAATGAATGATACACTATGAGGGGTGAGCTCTCTGTCCATGATTGATACACTGAGAGGTGAGCTCTGTTAATGAATGATACATTATGAGGGTGAGCTCTCTGTTAATGAATGATGATACATGATACATGAGAGGTGAGCTCTGTTAATGAATGATACACTATGAGAGGTGAGCTCTCTGTTAATGAATGATACACTATGAGAGGTGAGCTCTCTGTTAATGAATGATACACTATGAGAGGTGAGCTCTCTGTTAATGATTGATACACTATGAGAGGTGAGCTCTCTGTTAATGAATGATACACTATGAGAGGTGAGCTCTCTGTTAATGAATGATACACTATGAGAGGTGAGCTCTCTGTTAATGAATGATACACTATGAGGGGTGAGCTCTCTGTTAATGAATGATACACTATGAGGGGTGAGCTCTCTGTTAATGAATGATACACTATGAGAGGTGAGCTCTCTGTTAATGAATGATACACAATGAGGGGTGAGCTCTCTGTTAATGAATGATACACTATGAGGGGTGAGCTCTCTGTTAATGAATGATACATTATGAGAGGTGAGCTCTGTTAATGAATGATACACTATGAGGGGTGAGCTCTCTGTTAATGAATGATACACTATGAGGGGTGAGCTCTCTGTTAATGATTGATACACTATGAGAGGTGAGCTCTCTGTTAATGATTGATACACTATGAGAGGTGAGCTCTGTTAATGAATGATACACTATGAGGGGTGAGCTCTCTGTTAATGAATGATACATTATGAGGGGTGCTCTCTCTCTGTTAATGAATGATAGTCTATGAGAGGTGAGCTCTCTGTTAATGATTGATACACTGAGAGGTGAGCTCTGTTAATGAATGATACACTATGAGGGGTGAGCTCTCTGTCCATGATTGATACACTGAGAGGTGAGCTCTGTTAATGAATGATACACTATGAGAGGTGAGCTCTCTGTTAATGAATGATACACTATGAGGGGTGAGCTCTCTGTTAATGAATGATACACTATGAGAGGTGAGCTCTCTGTTAATGAATGATACACTATGAGGGGTGAGCTCTCTGTTAATGAATGATACACTATGAGGGGTGAGCTCTCTGTTAATGAATGATACACTATGAGGGGTGAGCTCTCTGTTAATGAATGATACACTATGAGAGGTGAGCTCTCTGTTAATGAATGATACACTATGAGAGGTGAGCTCTCTCTGTTAATGAATGATACACTATGAGGGGTGAGCTCTCTCTGTTAATGAATGATACACTATGAGAGGTGAGCTCTCTGTTAATGAATGATACACTATGAGGGGTGAGCTCTCTCTGTTAATGAATGATACACTATGAGGGGTGAGCTCTCTGTTAATGAATGATAGTCTATGAGAGGTGACTTCTCTGTGCATGATTGATACACTATGAGGGGTGAGCTCTCTGTTAATGAATGATACACTATGAGGGGTGAGCTCTCTCTGTTAATGAATGATAGCCTATGAGGGGTGAGCTTTATTCACAGACCTGGAAATAGGCCAACATGCTAACTGTCTCCCTCCTGTTCCTCAGCGGCGCAGGCCGTCATCCACACCCACTCCAAGGCTGCCGTCATGGCAACTCTGTTTTATCCTGGCAAGGAATTCCGCATAACTCACCAGGAGATGATAAAGGGAATCCGCAAGGGCACCTCCAGAACCAACTACAGGTAGGCACATGGCTAGGACACCTCCAGAACCAACTACAGGTAGGCACATGGCTAGGACACCTCCAGAACCAACTACGGGTAGGCACATGGCTAGGACACCTCCAGAACCAACTACAGGTAGCACTTCCAGCGCCAACTACGGGCGGGCAGGTTGCGAGGGCACCTCCAGCACCAACTACGGGTGGGCAGGTTGCGAGGACACCTCCAGCACCAACTACGGGTGGGCAGGTTTGCGAGGGCACTTCCAGCGCCAACTACGGGCGGGCAGGTTTGCGAGGGCACCTCCAGCGCCAACTACGGGCGGGCAGGTTGCGAGGGCACCTCCAGCACCAACTATGGGTGGGCAGGTTGCGAGCACACCTCCAGCACCAACTACGGGTGGGCAGGTTTGCGAGGGCACCTCCAGCACCAACTACGGGTGAGCAGGTTGCGAGGGTACCTCCAGCACCAACTATGGGTGGGCAGGTTTGCGAGGGCACCTCCAGCACCAACTATGGGTGGGCAGGTTGCGAGCACACCTCCAGCACCAACTACGGGTGGGCAGGTTGCGAGGACACCTCCAGCACCAACGACGGCCGTATAAGTGCTCAATGGGAAAGGAGATTTCCTAGTCAGTTGTCCAAATGAATGTATTCAACTGAAATGTGTCTTCCACATTTAACCCAACCCCTCTGAATCAGATGTGCGGGGGGCTGCCTGTATCAACATCCACGTCTTCGGCACCCAGGGAACAGTGGGTTAACTGCCTTGCTCAGGGGCAGAATGACAGATTTTTACCTTGTCAGCTCAGGGTGTTTCGATTCAGCAATCTTACGGTTACTGGCCTAACACTCTAATCACTAAGCTACCAGCCAATGTGCTACAGTGTGAATGTCTGTACTGAACCAGTCCAGCCCCAGCAGCTTATGGAAATGAATGTGGGAATCCAGATGTTACCTTGTAACTCCTGTCTATTCTGGCACATTTTCATTCAGAGGAAACTGACACTTGATTTTAGATAGTGGCCCTATTGACTATGCATTCTGCTCACACACTGACGTTGATGTGTGTGTGTGTGTAGATATGATGAAACCCTGGTGGTCCCCATCATTGAGAACACCCCGGAGGAGCAGGACCTGAAGGAGCGCATGGCGCTGGCCATGGAGCAGTACCCAGACTCCTGTGCGGTCCTCGTCCGGCGCCACGGCGTCTACGTGTGGGGGAGTCCTGGGAGAAAGCCAAGACCATGTGAGTTAATGAATGATTATGAAGTAACACAATGTTTTATAGAAGTGAATAATTATAAATAGTCTAAAAGTAATGTTTGTAGAAGTATTACTGTGAATGTGTCATTTAGACTGACTTTATCACTGTTTTTAAATGCATCATTGGTGCTTTCTAGAGGTTTGTGTGGTAGTGGGTTATCCACGTGTCTTGTTCCAGGTGTGAATGTTATGACTACCTATTTGACATCGCCGTCCAAATGAAGCAGAGTGGAATGGATCCTTCAGCACCACCCGTTGAAGAGAACCATTACTACGATGTCCAACCATCCCAATAAATGGAGGCAAACTATCAGGTCCTAAAATGAACACCTGCCAAATGTGGATTTTTTTCCCCAGCCATGTCACCGGGTGGTCAGGACTTCACAGTGAAAGTATTTCACTCACATTTGTGAATATAGAAAGTCAAGTTTGATCACATTTATAGTGACATATATGCTGCACTTGCTGTTTTCAAAATATTTCTGCCGTTTTTGTTTCATAGCTTGTAATATATAGCCTGTTCCACCTCGCTCTGCAACACAGCCTGGCTGGGGGACTGTGCGCACGTGAAGAGCTGAGTGAAAGATTACATTTTTAGAAGCGCTGTGCACAGGCATAAAAGTTGGTCTAATTTACTTGAAAAGAAAGTCTACTGAAGTGAGACTTTGTCCTTGTGTGTTCTTGGCTATTTACATTGTTTTGTTCATAAACTAGGTTGTTTTTCTATGTTTGAGTTTCAACTGCTTGTGAAGAGAAGACCACGCTTCTACTAGTCAATCTCACAGGCAGAAACGATACTGTTTTGCGTTGCCACGGTAACCACCTTCCCTTAAAGGTGCAGGTGAACATTTTTGTCTCTGATATTTTGGTTAAAAATTAAATTAATGAATATACCAATTTTACTTCTTACTAGTAATACACTTATTGTTTTTAGAAACATTACAATGCTTGCTCATCTGTTTGTTTTGTTGGTGTAATTTTATGGAAAATATTTTGGCTGGTAAAAGAATCTGTGTGGCTGGTAGATTTAAAATAAAAAATAAAAAATATTCCTGCCACAGTGGCTTTTGTACCAAAAACTACATTTTATGTCCTGCAAACAATCATTAGAAATGTCTATGTATTTTAATATACTCTATCTACAGTAATAGTAGAATGGTGTTATACAATATTTTACCCCCAAAACCTCTTATTGGTCCTTAAAAGACAGACTGGCTGTTGTTGTCAAATTGGCTGGACCTGAGCCACACACTAACCCATTGTGTTACAGACACAGACTTTATTTGATGAGATTTGCTGGCCTCACAAATGACGTGTAGCTCCTTTTTAAAATTCTTTGTGGTCTAAGTTTATTTAATCTCTTTTTAAAGATTATGCTTTCCACAATAACGCCACTTGTATTGGCCTCTCGTATTGACATGTGCAGTTGTAGAGCAACATGAGGAGCCTGTCTCATGTTAAAATGGGTGTCAAAGAAACATTTGAGCTGTTAAAGGTGACTGGTCTTACTCTGACCAGACAGTCTGTATCACTACCATCTGAACTATTACAAGATTGTTAAGTGTCTATTCTCTCTCTTGAGCATTCAATGGAATCTGAAAGAATTAGACATCTAGGTGGGGGGGTTGGTGTGTCATATCACAGAAACGCCTGTCTGCACCTATAGAATTCAAATGTAGCGGGAGTCAACTAGGGTTATTGTCTTGCATACTGCAAATCAAACAGCCTGACGGATGTGGATTGTCCACAGGCGAACAGACGTTTCACATAATATAGCAAAACATGACTCATGTCTGATCAATAACGATGAGGATTCATGTTAGTGTGCAAACATTTTTTTTTTTTCAATTGTATTATGAAATGTAAAAATGTGTGCTGGGATTGGTTGATATTTACTCCGAGACAAAGGAAGTTGCATAGAAGATAGTTGGTGCGGGATTCTTCCAATTCAGCCCTCTGTCTTCCTGAATGTGTCTTCCTTCCTTTATCCAATGGGTTCTACCAGTCCATTGCATGGTCGCTGTCCACGTTCATGTTGTGCAGAACCTCCAATTCCAGGATTTAGATTCTGCCGTGGTCCATGGTGCTGAGTCTCAGATCACTGCTGTGTCCTTGTTTGTCTAGATCTAACATTCTATATGTTTTAAGTACTGGGATTTTATTAAGCGCGATTACTGAGGGTAACCAACCTTTGCTTGACTGTTCAGCATAGCAGGTTAAATGTTAGGTTCACCCGAATTAGAAGTGTTGATACCCTCTCCCTGATTTTTGTTGGAGAAAATCATATATTAGTCTTAGACAGTGCCTTCAGAAAGTATTCATACCCTAGAAGTAGCAGGCAAGGTGATCCCATCTCACTTCTGCTGTTTTTGTCTAGGGAGACCCTGGCCCAGGCAATTCGACAATCCAAAAATTACACCAATATCTCAAATCTACGGATCATAGCATATCATTATACGCCGACGATATCTTACTTTATCTAGACAGTTTATCCTAATTCCTCCCAAGAGCTTTGAAGATCATAGACAAATTCAGCTCCATCTCAATAAATCTAACCAAATCTGCCTCTCAACCCTGAGGAAGACTCCATATCTACCAATGGAATCCCAATTGTTTCCCCCTTCTGGCTATTGGGATGAAATCCATAATGTGGTTTGAAAGTGTGTATTTTTAATTGAGACTTTATTTAACTAGGCAAGTCAATTAAGAACAAATTCTTATTTACAATGACGGCCAAACTCAGACCACGCTGTGCGCCGCCCTATGGGACTCTAACAAGGCTGGGTGTGATACAGTCTGGAATCGAACCAGGGACTCTAGTGATGCCTCTTGCACTGAGATGCATTGCCTTAGACCACTGCGCCACTCAGGAGCCATATATATATATATGAGAGCAAGGTAAGTGAGCCGGATACAAATGAACAAACATACAAAGAGGGGAAGAACGAGGACGATCCGTATCAAACTTTAAATGGTATTTCCAGGCACAAGCATTTCACCCCCATCATAAATTGGTTTAGACATGATTCTTCTGCCCCCTGGCTGAGTATAGTGAGAAATGTAGTGTCTCCTATTGCCCTGGAAGAGGTGGTCTCCACTGATATATCCCATAAACAATGTAATATGGTGTCTCCTATTGGCCTGGAAGAGGTGGTCTCCACTGATATATCCCTTAAACAATGTAATATGGAGTCTCCTATTGCCCTGGAAGAGGTGGTCTCCACTGATATATCCCTTAAACAATGTAATATCAAATCCTATTTCTGGAAGAGGTGGTCTCCACTGATTATCCCATAAACAATGTAATATGGAGTCTCCTATTGCCCTGGAAGAGGTGGTCTCCACTGATTATCCCTTAAACAATGTAATATGGAGTCTCCTATTGCCCTGGAAGAGGTGGTCTCCACTGATATATCCCTTAAACAATGTAATATGGAGTGATAACCTGGAAGACAAGTAATCCACTGATATATCCCTTAAACGGTAAACTACATTTTGGTCCTATTATTGCCCACACAATATAAATTTGATGTAACATTTAAAAACATTGTTACTGGGAATCAAAATGTCATGCCATGTGATCTGGAGGGTGTCCTTTTGCACCCCCCAATGGTCCAAATGTGGAATCCGTACCCCTTGCCGAAATCATGGACAGTAGTGGTTTGAGAACGTTCCAGGATTTGAAAGACATACTGTACACATTACCAGGCAAATTATTTATTTTCTTCTTCTATATTTACAACGTAGGTCAGCAATGCTGGCCCAGAGTCCCTTGGGAAATACAATTTGCAAACCATCCAATGATGTGATTTATAAATAAATGATCTGGGCTCCCAAAGAAAAGATCTCCCTTTTGGAAAGCTCTTATTCTGAGCCATTGAAGTATGGTACACAGATCTTATTGAATCTGAACAACCCTTTAACTGGAACAGAATATGTCAAAATATGATCTTGGCATCCCATAATCCGAACCATAAATGTATACACTTATACAGACTGTATTTGACACCAAGAAAACGTTTTTTGATGAAATTGGCCAGAACTCCCCAACTGTTCACTGTGTCCCCTAAATCAGGTAGACACATTCCTCCATATGATGTGGGAGTGACCTGCAGTTAAAGAATATTGGGGCAAAGTGATTCAATTAATTTTCATGTACATTAATGTAAATATTCCAATGCTTTGCATCTGTTACTTAACGATAATAGCTCCTTGAATCAATTAATCAGAGACGATTACTGCTGACTCTTAGATGCCAATCACCTGACTCCCAATTCGCCAAGGGCTACAGTTACTATTAGAAGTTACTACATTTATAATTAGCGACAGCAGGAATAAATGGTGCAAATCAGGGAACAATTGAGACCTGGACAAATATACTTGACTCTGTAAAGAATAATCCAGCCCAACACATAGAAATAAACCATTCATAAAAGCCCAACAAGCCTACAAACAATATATGTAGTGCCATCAGAGTATTCACACCCCTTGACTTATTCCGCATTTTATTGTTACAGCCTGAATTCAGAACAGATTAAATATATCTACATAAAATACTCCATAACGACAAAGTGAAAACATGTTTTTAGAAATCTTAGTACATTTAAACTATGTAAATTAAATCTGTGTTTCATTTTCAATAAGTATTCACACCCCTGAGTCAATACTTTGTAGAAGCACCTTTGGTGGCTATTACAGCTTTGAGTCGTCTTGGGGATGTCTGGATCAGCTTTGAGTTGTCTTAGGGATGTCTGGGATGTCTTAGGGATGTCTGTATCAGCTTTGAGTTGTCTTATGTCTGGGATGTCTTTGAGTTGTCTTAGGGATGTCTGTATCAGCTTTGAGTTGTCTTAGGGATGTCTTTGAGTTGTCTTAGGGATGTCTGGATCAGCTTTGAGTTGTCTTAGGGATGTCTGGATCTGCTTTTGCTTTTGCTCGTCTTGGGGATGTCTGGATCTGCTTTGCACATCTGGATTTGGGGATTTTCTCCCATTCTTCCTTGCAGATTTTTTCAATCTCTGTTAAGTTAGATGGGGATTGGCCTTGAAGAGCAATCTTCAAGTTTTTCCACAGATTTTGCATGGGATTCAAGTCTGGGCTTTGGCTGGGCCACTAAAGGACTTTCACATTCTTGTTCTGAATCCATTCTAGCGTTGCTTTGACTGTATGCTTGGGGTCATTATCCTGTTGGAATGTGAATCTTGTTCTCATCAATGATTTTCATGTATTTGGTTCCATCCATTGTTCCCTCTATCCTTACCAGACTTCCTGTTCCTGCAGCTGGACAGCATCCCCATAGCATGATGCTGCCACCACCATACTTCATGGTAGGGATGGGTTGATGAGCTGTGCCTGATTTTCTCCAGACACAGCATTTTGCATTCAGGCCAAAGAGTAATTTTTTAAAGTTTTTGCTCTGAATCTTTCACGTGTCTTTTTGTAAACTCTAGGTGTGCTGTCATGTGCCTTTTCTCAGGAGTGGCTTCCATCTGGCCACACTCTGGGTAGTTCCATATTTTGTTTCCATTTACCAATGATGGAGACCACTGTGCTCTTCGACACTTTCAACACTCTAGAAGTGTTTTCTAAATTATGTCCAAACAATTGAATTTATCACAGGTGGACTCCAATCAAGTTGTAGTGACATCTCAAGGATAATCAAAGGAAATTGGATGCACCTGAGCTCAATTTGGAGTGTCATATATTCCACATTTTGTTGTTACAGCCTGAATTCCACACACAATACCCCATAATGACAAAGTGAAAACATGTTTTCAGATATTTTAGCAAATCTATTGAAAATGAAATACAGAAATATCTCATTTACATACGTATTCACACCCCTGAGACAATACACCTTTGGCTCTCTAAGAGCGTTGCACACCTGGATTGTACAATATTTGCAAGTTGGTTGTTCATCATTGCTTGTCAGCCATTTTCATGTCTTGACATAGATTTTCAAGCTGATTTAAGTCATAACTGTAACTCGGCCCCTCAGGAATATTCAATGTGGTCTTGGAAAGCAACTCCAGTGTATATTTGGCCTTGTGTTTTAGGTTATTGTCCTGCTGAAAGGTGAATTTGTCTCCCAGTGTCTGTTGAAAGCAGACTGAACCAGATTTATTTTAAGGATTTTGCCAGTGTTTAGCTCCATTTAGTTTCTTTTTATGATAAAAAAAAACCCTCCTTGTCCTTGCATACCCATAACATGATGCAGCCACCACTATGCTTGAAAATATGAAGAGAGGCACTCAGTGATGTGTTGGATTTGCTCCAAACATAACGCTTTGTATTCAGGACATAATTCCTTTGCCAATTGTTTTGTCAGCTTTACTTTAGTGACTTATTGGAAACAGGAAGCATGTTTTGGAATATTTTTATATCTTCCTTCATCTCACACTGTCATTTAGGTTAGTATAGTGGAGTAACTACAATGTTGTTGATCCATCTTCAGTGTTCTCCTACCACAGCCATTAAACTCTGTAACAGTTTTAAAGTCACCATTGGCATCTTTGTGAAATCCCTGAATGGTTTCCTTCCTCTCCAGTAATTGAATTAGGAAGGACGCCTGTATCTTTGTAGTGACTGGGTGTATTGATACACCATCCAAAGTGTAATGAATAACTTCACAGCTCAAAGGGATTTTCAATGTCTGTTTTTGTTGTTGTTGTTGACCAATCTACCAATAGGTGATCTTCTTTGCTTGGCATCTTCTTTGTGTGCCTTGCTGGTTAAGTGTGCCTTGAATTTTAATAAATCCCTGACAGTGTCACCAGCAAAGCACCCCAACACCATGATGTCCTGATTCACGCAGTCTCCTCTTAACAGTTGATGTTGATGTCTGTTACTTGAACTCTGTAAAGACTTTATTTAGGCTAGAATCTGAGGCGCTGTTAACTCTAATGAACATATCCTCTGCAGCAGAGGTAACTCTGGGTCTTCCTTTGCTGTGGCGGTCTTCATGAGAGGTACTTTCATCATAGCGATTGATGGTTTTTGCGAGTGCACTTGAAGAAACTTTCAAAGTTCTTGAAATGTTTCATTGACTGACCTTGATATCTTAAAGTCGATGATGGACTGTTGTTTCTCTTTGTTTATTTGAGGCAAAGGGTCACTACATTGAATCTCAAATATAAAATATATTTAGATTTGTTTAACACTTTTTTTGTTTACTACATGATTCCATGTGTGTTATTTCATAGTTTCGATGTCTCCACTATCATTCTACAATGTATAAAATAGTATAAATAAAAACACTTGAATGGGTAGGTGTTCACACTTTTGACTGGTGCTGGATATCAGACCAGGTTTTGTTCTACAGTATGTAGGGATGTAGAATGTGTCTAAATTGACAATGAGATAAAGTACAGCCTTGATATTCTTCTGAGGATATGCTTCTGCCAGCCTGGAATCATTATTTATTTAGACTAGAGAGAATCTGGTTTCTCCTCTGCATTAGACTTTCAACACTAGCCTGATATGTTTTAGAAGTTAGTTTTAGTTTGCTCCACAGAACGTGTAGATCAGGACTGTTTTGATCTACGTTAACTGATCTCCTACCAGATCTCCCAGGTGATAACTGAAACATTACAGACGCGCCCAACACATAGGGCTGACTGTCAGTCAACCTCACAGCCAGTCGTCTCCTGAGGACACTCCCTGTGTAGTGGCAAAATGGAAGTCCCAGCGCTCCTGCCAGCGCTGCTTCCTTTCATTTCCATCATGGAATTCCACCCTGGCCTGCGTGTGCCACGCCGCCTCCAGTAACATCAGACAGACGGTGCCTGTGGATCCCACCTCTGTGGGCGCCGCCACTCTCCTGCTCTCATCCCTGTTCATCATCACACACCAGTGGGGAGTTCTTACAAGATGCCTCTCCATAAGCCCTACTGACTTCCCTCGTCTTGTCTGCTGTGTGTGCTGAACATATACCACTGGATTCAGAAGATCCCCTCTGTGTTGCTTAGCGAATGCTGTTAGAAATACACATTGTGATGGGCACATCACTGCTTGAAAATCGTGAAGAAATTCTTGTTTTGACAATATATTACACAAATGGATTTGTTAGCAATCCTTTATTCAGAAATTGTTTTTTTAATGTCTATACAGTATGTCCATGTCCACTGCAAGAGCTACTCCTTCTTGAAAGACCATAAACAGAGTTTATTTTATTTTTAGAATATTTTTAGAATATGGAAAAGGCTGAATTGTTTGTCTGTATTTTTGCTCTTTGAACATGTGTGTTACAGGAGCTGAATGCATTGTGGGTCACCTACAGGAGGGGGTAATGCAGTTCAGTGGGTCACCTACAGGAGGGGTAACCTCAGTTCAGTGCTTTGTGGATCACCTACAGGAGGGGTAACCTCAGTTCAGTGCTTTGTAGATCACCTACAGGAGGGGTAACCTCAGTTCAGTGCTTTGTGGATCACCTACAGGAGGGGTAACCTCAGTTCAGTGCTTTGTAGATCACCTACAGGAGGGGGTAACCTCAGTTCAGTGCTTTGTGGATCACCTACAGGAGGGGGTTATTTCAGTTCAGTGCTTTGTGGATCACCTACAGAAGGGGGTTATCTCAGTTCAGTGCTTTGTGGATCACCTACAGGAGGGGGTAACCTCAGTTCAGTGCTTTGTGGATCATCTACAGGAGGGGGTTATCTCAGTTCAGTGCTTTGTAGATCACCTACAGGAGGGGTAACCTCAGTTCAGTGCTTTGTGGATCACCCAGTTCAGGAGGGGGTTATCTCAGTTCAGTGCTTTGTGGATCACCTACAGGAGGGGGTAACCTCAGTTCAGTGCTTTGTGGATCACCTACAGGTGGGGGTTATCTCAGTTCAGTGCTTTGTGGATCACCTACAGGAGGGGGTTATCTCAGTTCAGTGCTTTGTAGATCACCTACAGGAGGGGGTAACCTCAGTTCAGTGCTTTGTAGATCACCTACAGGAGGGGGTAACCTCAGTTCAGTGCTTTGTGGATCACCTACAGGAGGGGGTAACCGCAGTTCAGTGCTTTGTGGATCACCTACAGGAGGGGGTTATCTCAGTTCAGTGCTTTGTGGATCACCTACAGGAGGGGGTAACCTCAGTTCAGTGCTTTGTGGATCACCTACAGGATCACCTACAGTTCAAATAACTGAACTTAACTAATTGGGTTTGACTTTCATTTGTCATTCGTGTGCATTTTCTTCCTGCTTAGGGTCCTGAGCTATACAGCCAACCAAATATTATCTCACTGTGCAATTATCAGCAGCACACATAAAACACACATCAGACAGTTTGAAGTCTGTGATGGAACTAAACCAAACCAAATATTAATCACACTTGGCAAAATTAGCAAGCACAGGAATAATATGAATAATTAATGATTTTAGGATAATGATTTTGCTGACAAACATACAACAAATATGTTTTCTTTGGCAATCAAGTTTCTCTCAGACCTAGGAGCACAGGGAAGCCGTTAGCAATCACTGTGAAGCATGTTTCCTTCAGACCTAGGAGCGCAGGGAAGCCGTTAGCAATCACTGTGAAGCATGTTTCCTTCAGACCTAGGAGCGCAGGGAAGCCGTTAGCAATCACTGTGAAGCATGTTTCCTTCAGACCTAGGAGCGCAGGGAAGCCGTTAGCAATCACTGTGAAGCATGCAGACCTAGGAGCGCAGGGAAGCCGTTAGCAATCACTGTGAAGCATGTTTCCTTCAGACCTAGGAGCGCAGGGAAGCCGTTAACAATCACTGTGAAGCATGTTTCTCTCAGACCTAGGAGCACAGGGAAGCCGTTAGCAATCACTGTGAAGCATGTTTCCTCAGACCTAGGAGCACAGGAAGCCGTTAACAATCACTGTGAAGCATGTTTCCTCCAGACCTAGGAGCGCAGGGAAGCCGTTAGCAATCACTGTGAAGCATGTTTCCTTCAGACCTAGGAGCACAGGGAAGCCGTTAGCAATCACTGTGAAGCATGTTTCCTTCAGACCTAGGAGCGCAGGGAAGCCGTTAGCAATCACTGTGAAGCATGTTTCCTTCAGACCTAGGAGCGCAGGGAAGCCGTTAGCAATCACTGTGAAGCATGTTTCCTTCAGACCTAGGAGCGCAGGGAAGCCGTTAGCAATCGCTGTGAAGCATGTTTCCTTCAGACCTAGGAGCACAGGGAAGCCGTTAGCAATTGCTGTGAAGCATGTTTCCTTCAGACCTAGGAGCACAGGGAAGCCGTTAGCAATCGCTGTGAAGCATGTTTCCTTCAGACCTAGGAGCACAGGGAAGCCGTTAGCAATTGCTGTGAAGCATGTTTCCTTCAGACCTAGGAGCACAGGGAAGCCATGTTTCAATGCTGTGAAGCATGCTTCCTTCAGACCCAGGGAGCACAGGGAAGCCGTTAGCAATTGCTGTGAAGCATGTTTCCTTCAGACCTAGGAGCATGTGGAAGCACAA